>NC_089493.1:84794076-84949076 GCF_036850765.1 Saccopteryx bilineata | reverse complement strand
TGTGAGGTGTTGACACTTTTTTGGCTAGGGCCTCTAGCCTGTTCCTGAAAGCTGTGTAATTACAGAAGGCTTTTTCCCTCCTTCCCCCTCCTGCTTCGAGCCTACCCACATTAGTAATGACCCCTTCACTGCTTCAAAAACCACTAATGGTCTTCAGCACGGGCAAGAAAAATGAACAGGATAAATTGGAATCCACAGTCAGTAATTTGCATCCTATGAGGCTGCTTTGGCCACTCACACTCATGCCTGGCCATCAATCGTTGCCTGTCAGGTGCTGTACTCTGCCACCATGACAAATACTCCTCCTAACACTCTGATTCATCCAAACAATGTAATTGTCCTCTATTCTCCTTTTGGTAATGGAGATAATGAATGACTGCACAAACAAGTAGGATTGCTCATCACAGACGCTGGGGTGGCTTCAAACTGAAAAAGGCCCAGGGTACAAATTTTAATTGACTGAAAACACAGTTTGGGGCAAAAATGACACCACCACCACCAAAAAAAAATTCCCCCAACCCTTCTTGTCCTGGTTTTTGCTGCCAAATTCAAGGGGAGCACCTTTTGACTCTTTGTCCCTCAAAGATTTTGAAAGCTTAGGTTTATAGATTATCTGCCCAATGGAAATCAATTCTGCAAATAACAATAATGAAAATAAGGATTCCTCGCATGAGTGTGTAGTTCTGCATTGGTAACACCATCCAGTGTGCTGTTTCTTTATGCCGTGTTTTCTCTTTTGTGTGTTTAGTCCTGCTTACTGTTGTGATGCATTTGCCCAAGACATTTGTGACAAAATGTGGGTTGTGGGGTGTGTGTGTGTGTGTGTGTGTGTGTGTGTGTGTGTTAGAGAGAGAGAGAGAGAGAGAGAGAGAGAGATACACAGAGAAGGTCTAGATGAAATAAAGGAAGTAGAAGAGTAGAAATGTGATGTTACTGGAAAGCCAATTCATTCAAGTATGACTATAAATTCTGAATGAATAATAAGAATTCTTTCTACTGTTTATTAGAAATTTAGTCAAATGATCACACAATTACATAAACTGTGCATTTTATCTTGGGAATCCCTGAGCTGTACTTTCACTGTGAAAGCAGTTATAAATTCTACCCACAATCATTATAAAAATTGGGACCTTACCAAAATTCACCTTGCACAGATGCCTTTTTTTTTTAATTAATAGGGAAGACCATAATAACTTTAACTTATTTAAATACCAGTCTGTGGTTTTTTAACATTCATGATGCTATGCCCCTTTTATGCATGAAGTGGACGGTTTATCTGAAAGTGTCCTGGCAGACGGCCACTCTATTTCTAAAATTAAAAAGGGGATGGAAAACAATCAGCTTTCAGAGGAACTAGAACCATGGCAATGTGTTTTGGATTAATTTACAAATATATGTATATTTTTTAAGGCCAAACTGTGGAACTAGAGAATTTCTACTACGTGGTCTATCATATGAATTTTTCTACTTTATTAGAACAGACATCATATTGAAATAATAAACATGGGAAGCCTTCACTTCTCCTTTGATGTATATTACTAAATGTCTGACTGGCTCAAATTTAAAATAAACTTTGGTATGTTTGCACTTGAAAACTGGAGTAGACCGCAAGCAATAATTTGTTGTCAGTTTCCATATTCTTGGACTAAAGGTATAGTTTAGTCTATTCATTGTTGGGGGCCAACTCACTCTGGTTCAGTGGCCCAGAGGTGGCTCAGCTTACTCATGAAAGCACACATGGTAACATAATAGCGATGATGATGATTCCCTTTGTCAAGAAAGAACCAGCATAGGTCAAAGCTTTTCACATCCTGACATAATTCCAAGGCCACCGTTGAATAGAAAAAGTGATTCACCAAGATCCTCTCACTTTGAATAACTGACAACTGTTCAAAAACTTGATGAGACATGACTCAGTGTAGATAGCATTTTTTAATTACCTCTTTAAAGACTCATGTGAAAGTGGGTAGCTTTAAAAATGTTTATTGTATAGATTTTAGATAGAGGGAGAGAGAGACAGAAACAGCAATCTGCTCCTGTATGTGCCCTGACTGAGGATCGAACCAGTACCCTCTGTGCTTCAGGACGATGTTCTAATCAATTGAGCTGTTCCACAGGATGAAAGTAGGTATTACTTCTATTCAAGATACTGACCTCGGGTGGGGAGCGAAATGGGCAAAGGGGATTAAATATATGGTGATGATGGAACTAGACTTTTGGTGATGAGCATGCTATAGTATATACAGCTATCAAATTATAATGTTATACACCTGAAATTTATAAAACATTATAAACATTGTTACTTCAATTAAAAGGAGAATAGTGACCTTAGGCTTTTTTCTCTACTCCCACCCTGCCCTTTTCAGGGTTAATTTAGTTGAACAAGTACACAGAATTAGATCTACAATATCCTTAGAATACATCAGTGCAACAGTTTTTGGGTGAAACCACTTAATAATCTTCTTTTATGATTAACCCCTCTCCAATGATGTCCAAAGTGGAACCAATTTATCATAAACTTTATGTTAAAAGAACTTAAAACAACATTTTAAAATACCTCTAGTGAGCCTAACCAGGCGGTGGCGCAGTGGATAGAGTGTTGGACTGGGATATGGAAGACCCAGGTTCGGGACCCCGAGGTCACCAGCTTGAGCGCGGGCTCATCTGGTTTAAGCAAAGCTCGCCAGCTTGGACCCAAGGTCACTGGCTCGAGCAAGGGGTTACTCGGTCTGCTGAAGGCCCATGGTCAAGGCACATATTAGAGAGCAATCAATGAACAACTAAGGTGTCACAATGAAGAATTGATGTTTCTTATCTCTCTCCCTTCCTGTCTGTCTGTCCCTATCTGTCCATCTCTCTGACTCTGTGTCTCTACCACAAAAAAACAAAAAACTTCGAGTGATACTTTTAATCATTTCAGGCATTAGAACTACAAAATAAATTTTAAAAGGTAGTATTTTGAAAAATAAAATAAATAGAAATACCCTAAATATCTTTCAATTGGATCACAGTTAAATAAAATGTGAGGTGCTCATGAAAAGGTGTCCCCATATATTGTTGAATGAAAAAAAGTAAGTTGTAATACTACATGTATTACAAATTTGTAAAACAGATAAATAGATAAACAAATAAATAAAATTTAACATACACATATCCATAATAGTAATGTAAGAAAAAGATTTAGAAAAATATACACTGAATAATGGTTAATGCTGTTTAGAACATGGGGCTGGAGGCTTTTTGTTTGTATACTCATACTGTCTGCATGTGTATTGATTGCTTTTAACAATTTTTTAAATCCAACATTGATTTAAAATTATAATTAATTTATTATAATTTTAATTAATTTTTGCACCCCATATTTTTTTAAAATAGTAATTTAACTTTTTTGTGCAATGACATTCTTTTTCACTGGATATTTTTAAAAGCAGAACATAACTAGGATCAGCCCTGCCTCTTAAGTTACTGTGTTACCTTGTGTGACTGACTTACTTATGAGTTTATAAAGTTTACTAGATAAGCTCTTTGAAGAACAATGTGCAATTTGTCAAATTACTTCTGTGGTCATGTAATACAATCATTAAGACAAGTGATCAAGTAACTTGTTGGGCATGATCTTTGTCTGAATGAATACTTGGAAACTGAGCATTATGCGGACCTCTTCTTTTTCTTCACTGCTCTCCAAGATACCATTTATTTTATATAGTTAGTTCAGACGACCTTGATTTTGATGATGCCCCTTGTGTATGAAACCCTCTAAGCAATTTTCAAAGATGCACAATGAAACGACATTGATCAAACAGCACATTGCTTTAGGACCATGCTTACTGAACTGGGGTCCAAGGTGGTGTGCTGAGGACCTTGAACACATAAACACATCCTTCTGGAATGTCAAACATATTCAGTAGTCAAGGCTTTAACATTTTTTGTGTAAATAAAATTCTTAAGCTATAACAAAATGCACACTTCAAATGAAATCTGAAAACAAGAAAAATTAAGATATTTGAAACCCATAATATCGTCGTAATTGGAGTTAATCTCCTTTTCACTAAATGCCTGTAACAATTTATTTGGTATTTATAATTTGTAGCCTTTCATTGTCATGTTTTATTTACATATAGTGTCCTTATTAAGTATAACTTCCTGAAGGTAAACTCTTGGGTTTTTTAAACTTTTGTATTTATTCTCTACTCTGTCTCAGTGCCTCTAAGTATTTGTTGAAAGAATGGGGGGGGGGGGAGAGAATAGACATAAATTCTCATTTAAGCTTTGTCAGTAATTCTGTCAACTTTAACAAGATCCAGTCTCTATATGAGTAAAATTAAGAGATTAACGAAGCTATACATGGGTTATAAAATAGCTATAAGAGATTATAACAATGAAGTTTGTCATGATTAATTCTAAATCTTACTGATGCTTTCTCAGACACACACACACATACACACACACACACACACACACACACACACGCACGCATGCACGCACACACCCCTCTCAAGTTGTCTGAGCTTCTAATCCTTATTCGGGATGCAGGAAAAACCTTTGCTTTTTTACTGCCAAGCTAACTCCTGTTTACATCTGAAGTACTTCTACATGAACTATGATGTATCTCTTGCTTTGTGTTAGTTTTTGAAAATCTCTGCATTTTCTGGGTGTCTTATCTTTGTTTCTTGCTTTTGAGATCAAAACCACACAGTATTAGAGTCAAATGATCTTTAGACAGAACCCTGGCCTGGGACCTAATTTAAGCAGATGAAGAAACCAAGATTTGCAAAGGCTGTATAATGTATGCCAGAAACATGCAGCGGTGAGGGCTGAGATAACCACCTGTTCTGACATATATGGTGGGCCTTTTCACTCTTAACGTTAAGTTTTTCACTGAAGTTGCATTTCCCTTTTCTTTTGGTAACAGTACCTTGATTTTTAGTTCTGGGGTATGCTCAGGGGTAGCCAAGTAACCCAGGCTTAGCCAACCAACACAATTAATCATTGAAGCCAGAATCCAAGTTAGGTTAATGGGAGTAGGACTGTCAGTCCAAGGGGTTACTAAGCCAGTACCTGGAGTTGGTGGATGGCAGCTGGAGCCACCTGATTGAGACTGAAGCCCAGGAAACAAAGGCAGAGCCAATAGATAGCAAGACTAGATCCCTAATGTCATCACTGCACTTGGACACAGCTTTACCTAAAATCAGTTACTCATGCCAGTAAATTGGTCCAAATACACATGTCACAATTTAGGTTATCTGGAATTTTCTCTGTTTATTCCCTTTCCCTCTCCAAGTGAAAATGATTGTTCATTAAAAAAAAAAAAAGATGGCAATGAGGAGGAAAAAGAGGAATGAAAGGAACTGTTTTTGCTTTAATCTCGACCTACAGACTCTGCTCAAACATGGAAAAAATCTTGAGAATTTGGGAGTCAAAAGAAGTTTATCAGAGTTGTGATCCCAATTGGTTAAAAAAACCCACCTAACTTGGAAAACAGAGGTTTAAGCATGCAATATATGTGGAGCTGTGACAGTTTTATATCTAAATTAGAAAAGGTAGAGTTTTTATAATGTTTCATAAAATGACCACACAGGGAGTAAGTTTCAGGGCGTTTCTTGTGTAAAGTTAAAACCTTTAAGGGAAATGAATATGAGTTAACTAACCAAGACACCTGAGAAACACACTTAGACTTAAAAACCTCACAGAAACCAAAGGCTGGGATAATGCAAAATGACACAAAGATTGTTGCAATCATCTGACTAATTTAGGGTTATTCGATTTCAGTAAAATTCCTAACTGCTGATGGAGAGTGTATGTCAAATATTGTGTGATCTCCACATTCCCTTCCTTTTCCATGAACCTGGTGTGTCCAGCATGGCCAGTCCACACACTGGACCCAGTGGAAAACCCTCCCCCACCAGAAGGATTCACTCCCACCACACCCACAAATTCCACAGTGCTTTCTCTCCTCTTTGCTTGTGTTTTCATTCACTCCACATAGTCTTTTATGTACATATATGCATATATGTTATAACCCTCACTGGACCCCAGATCATTTGAGAACAAAGTTGAAGACTAACTTTGAACTTTCTACTGCACTTAACAGTGTTTCTCATATAATAGATACTTAATAGTACTTGTTTGTGAAAGCATTATTTCTGAAATTGATAGTTTTCTCTTAGAAAGGGCTGATAGTACCATGTATATGATGCATAAATAGCCAGATAAAAATGGAAAAATTCAGACAGTCATTTAACTGTTTTACCAACACAATATTTGGATCTGTGGAAACATTGATTGAATTTTTCACTTTTCATCCAGATGTTTAGTGTCATGAAAACCCACATTTCAGATTCAAATTAGTTGGGTTTTTTTTTTATGCCATATGTATATTTGAGAGAAAGAGAATGTGGCTATTTCAGGAAACTTATTTCCATCTGAGTTCATATAAAAGTAAACAGATTAAACTGTAATTCACATCTTTTAAAATTCAGAAAAGGTTTGAGAGATTTTAATAATACCCAGATCCTAAGAGACTAGCATATTTGGTTGATACTTAGAGCCACGATAGGAAGGCCTCATTAAAAAGAGTAAAGGAAAACACATACCCTCTGTAGATAAGCTAAAGGAATACTGAGTGAGCTTGATAGATTGTCGAACAGAGATTTTAAGAACAGTTATTAAATTTATTATTATCAAGATATAGATAAAATAGAAAAATGGAGAAGGAATTTTTATGAAACCAAAGTTAATAACTAAAAGGAAGAAACAAAGTATCTTAGGACTAAGGAGAAACGCTTTTTGCATCTGCAAGGAGAAATGTTACATATACCTATTTCAAAAGTACAGAGGAAGGAGTGATGAAATTAAATGATGGCTAGATACCATCAACATTCATTCTATCTCTAAACTTCCAAAAATACCAGAAAAATATGTTAGAAAATGACATTAGAAAACACTTGCAGAAAGAAATCAGAGTTTTAAGCACAATGAATATATAGTAGTCTCTCGTGGTTTCAGTTAATCCATGGCCAACCGCGACCTGAAAATTATTTAAACAGAAAATTCAAGAATAAAAAAATTCATAAGTTTAAATTGCACATCTTTCTGAGTATCTCACTTCATCTCAGCACTGTATCATCTCACATACTCACAAGAAGGGTGAGCACTTACAGTACAATAAGATAGAGACCACATTCACATAAATTTCATTATAGCATATTGTTATATGTTCTATTTTATCATTGCTTATTATTATTAATCTCCTACTGTGCTTAATTCATAAATTAAACTTTATCATGTATATGTATGTACAGGAAAAAGCATAGTAGATATAGGGTTGGTTACTAGCTACAGTTTCAGGCATCCACTAAAGGTCATGGAACATACTCCCGGCAGATGAAGGGAGACTAGTATAATTATTGTAATTACTAGCCTATCGACTGAGACTTTAAAGCTGAGTAAACTCTTATTTTGAAAATAGTAAAAATATATTCCTAAGGCTAGAGAAAGATCATTTTTATTTAACATTTGTTAGGATGCTCCCATGAGCTGCTTGGCCATGCATATTATGCTGCCTACGTGGCTAATGGGTAATCTTTCCAAATGAGCCAAAGGCCAAAAATAAGGCCTTGAGTCATTTAACAATCACTTCATATTTCCACACTATGACCAAATTAATATTTTATGGGGACACTCAGTTGTACAGCCAGACCACTTTTCCAAAAAATTGAATTTTGTGCTTATTTATTTTATGGATCATTTATTGAAATAGATTTCAAAACAGGTTTAAGCTATTTAGATTTTTCAGTGAACTGCAAAAGAAAACCCACAGACTCAGACTTTCAGAACTAGAAAGGACATCAGAGGTCATCTAATTCAAACTTTCTCACTTCATGTCTAGCGAAATTGAGGTCAGCTGAGATGGGGCTTGCTCAAACTTAGTTGGCTTCCCCCTTTTTTAAGATGACTGATTTTCCCAGCAAGAAGAAATTTCACATATATAACCCCAAAGAACACTTCTTATGAAATATTTTATTTCTACCAAGGAATTAGAGATACCACCCAGATTTTATCCTGTAAAAGTTACTGAACATCCATATCCTACATGTCCCCATGTCGCCCTTTGTTTTCCCCATTTGCCACGCTGCGTGGCAAATGCGTCGCACATTTGTCTGTCTCTGCTTAGATTCTATGCTCCTTGAGAGCAAGGCTGACTTGTCCACATTTTGTTTCCAAAAGTTGCTTCACTACAATTCAGGCATGCAAAAGGTATCAATAAACACAAATTGAATTAATCAAGTTTGAGAATAAGTGTTTGCATCCTAAAAATACTATTTTGAAATGAAAGAAAAGGAAGTTGGTTGAGGTAAAAGCTAGATAACAAATGAAAAGGGAGGTTTTAAGGAAGGAGACATTCAAAGAAGCAGTTAATGCCAACCTTTTACCCAGGTCAAACATGAAACAGTGAAAATCAGCTGCTATTTAAACCAAGAGTAAAACTTTATATATGTACAAAACTGAGTAGAAATTGGTGAATTCAGATCGTTATACTAAGAATCTGTGGAAAAGAAATAAGTGTATGAGACTTTCTTTTAACATTTAATTTCTCTTTGTTAACAAAGCTAAGGGGTTGCTTTGGAACCAGGATCTGAAGTATGTGGCAGAGAGTTATATAATGTCTAGACAACTAAGATACTTGTATCTAATCTTATGACAACAATTCTACTTAACAGGTTCAGACAGTGCTGTACGAGACTGAGTTAGAAGGAAATGAGGATTAGCAATTAGTCCATTACAACATTTCTTTAATAACATGAAAAAACATCTGGATAAGAAAATGTGGGGTTAAATACTAAAAAACATTAAGCAAGTTTATAAGCTATAAACATAATTCTAGTATGTTTAGTCCAGTTTTATTTGCATGATCTATGCTATAAATAATTTTGTCTGATTTACTGTAGGAATGCACTGAAAGTCCAATTTGACAAGAAAAAGTTAACCATTTAAAGAGGAAGGGGTTGTTTAAAGAAACTGAAGGTTATCTTTTTTTTTTTCAAAAAGGTTATTATCTCTAGAGTAAGCAATGGAAATGTTGTGTATATTATCTTCTTTGCTCATCTCAGAGTGCAGGATAAGAGCATGGGGTTAATGATAAGTTAAAAAGTCATAAAAATAAGGAGGAAGTAGCTGTAAACTAATGACTCTTGTGATGGACAGTAGTGATTAAAAAAAGAATCTTGGGAGTGACTGTTTTCTTGCACCATATTCTGAAAGTTTCAATCAGGGTGACTATAATGAAACAGAACTCCTTAATAAGAGTTAATTCTTTTATTTTACAGTTCACCAAGCAAAAACTCTAAGGTGTAAAATGCCAGCCTTAGAAACTTAGTTTAGAGGTTACAAACTGGCTTCTTTTTCTAATAATATACAGAGCTATCTTTTTTGCACTGGATACAACTGTATGCTTAGATGCATATTCTAAAAAGGAGAGAGTGTGCTGAAAAACTTGATTTTTTTCTTGCTCAATTAAAGTCCTATATTCTTAAAATGTCTGGGGATTTATCTGATTTTTTAAAATATAGGAGAAAGATCATTATTAGTCTGGCTAACAACATATAAAAAAGTAGGATGAAGACAATACCCAAGTGTTTGCCTTAGTTACACACTGTACTGGTAAATAAAGCATCCAACTGATACCATAATTAAAAAAAAAAAAAGCCCTCTTAACTGGGCCATCAAAAAAGGTCAGTTAGCAGTATTTATTTTGGAATTCCCCACAGTTTTATCTTATCAATTTGTTTTTCCTTCCCTTTTCTAAAGCAGGCTGTTTAGTGAAAGTTAAGTAAATCAAGATGGAGACAGAACGAGGTGCCACCATAACATTTATCTGTCTATAAGCAAATACTGGCTCTGTTACTATTTTACCTGTGCTTTAGAACACACAAATACTTTAAATAGAGGGTTTCTAAGCAGATGAAAAAATATCATTTTGTGAGTTTCTAATTCTATTAAGGAGAACACTTTAATTAATAAGGAGAATACCTTCAAAATGTCTTTTCAACATACCTATGGACAGATATGATTCTTCAGGTAACTGCATATAATATCATAAATTATTTGATCCATATCACAGCTAAACAAAATAAAAAATATACATGTACATAAAAATACATGTTTTAATGGATCTTGATTTCTATTGACTAAACATTCACTCATTAAAGATGGAAGTGATTAAATATTGAAATATCAAATCATTTGATAGCATTTAACCTTTTACCATCATAATTAAATGTTATGCTGAGTTAATCCAAGTAAATTAGAAATTTGTGAAATAAAAGAAAATATACACATGAAAATGAAAGGCTTTCATGGCAAAACAATAAGGATATATGCTAATATATCATATGTTTATAGCTTACTTAAATGTTAGTATGTGGTCATTTTCTTCCTAATTTGTACAGCAGTCAGAAAATATTGATAAAAGGCTCCTTTTAGCTTGAGTAGCTGAGTATTCTAATTACCTCTCTACTATCTTTGCATCTGCTTATCAACTTGAATAAAAGAAAAATAATGAGGAACATATTAAAAATATGACTAAAATTACTGCATTAATCATATTTTTTCCAAACTATTAAGTGGTAAGATTTTATAGAAAGCAATAGCTACCTCTTATTCCTCCTGACATTAGAAATTGGTAATCTATCCTTACATATGTACAAATAAATAATTCTATTTTTGCGTGAAAATATTTTTTAAAAGAATTTAAGAAGCCCTGAAAATGGTGTCCCATTAGAATTAAAATGATGTCAAATTAGAATTAAAAAGGACAAATTGCCTGACCTGTGGTGGAACAATGGATAAAGGATCAACCTGGAATGCTGAGTTTGAAACCCTGGGCTTGCCTGGTCAAGGCACATATGGGAGTTGATGTTCCCTGCTTCTCCACCCTCCCTTCTCCTCTCTCAATATCTATATCTAGATCTAGATCTAGATCTAGATATATCTAAGATATAGATATATAGATGTAGATATATATATAGATATATAGAAATATTTTTTTAAAGAATTACTACTAAATAATGGACAGGTTTAAAAAGTTGACTTAACGCATGAACCAGTATGGCCAGCATTTATTCTGTTAGCTGAGTATTCTTTTTGATTAATGGAGACTGTTAAATAGTTTGGATATCACACCTGGTTTTTCTATTCTGGATGGCGACATTAAATTTTCTGATACCTGCCTGGTACATTGTATCTTTGGCAGATGAACTTAAGTTTGACCTGTATTCCATCATAATACAAATAGATTCATATTTCAGAATAGGGTGAGGTGACCAGTCGACCGTAAGGAATGCTTAGTTTTTCATCTGTGTCAAGGCTGAAAAAAGTTTCACTACTTGTGGGTTACTAACTGAATCATATGAATTATTTTACTATTTAAATAATTTAAATACTCTTATTTGAGTAATTAGATATTATACCCTTATGTAACATAAGCTGAGTGGGTTTAGTTCTCTAAGAAGTTAGCAAAAACACTTAAGGACTGCCACATGGCAAGCAATAAGTGACAAATGGCCTTTAGATTCTAGCAGAAAATCATTAAGTAAATCCAAGGTATTATTTGTATGTATATGCCACAAAAGTATTGATTATACTTTCTCTAAATAAGCACATTTTCCAAGGAAAGGTAAGAAAGGGCAGTTTTTAGTAAAAGGGAAATGGGAAGAGCCAAAAAATATCTGCTAAAAGTAAAAAATGTATATAAAAATCGCCATCCAACTGATAACTCTGATTCCCGATATGAGACCATGACTTGGATTAGATCTGGACATTGGAGGAAACTAGACTGACAAGCTCTTCTCCTTTGGACAGTCCCAACTGACAGTCAGTGTCCCTTTAGTGTCAAATTTGATCTGGCAGAAACTAAAGGAAAGACTTTTCAATTCAAGTATTTGAACATTTAAAGTTTTCATACAGTGTACAATAACAGAAGGGAATTCAGAAAGAAATGGGTAAGCATCTACTTTATAAGGTCTCCATATTTTTTTTCTAACCCAACCAGAAAATTTTGAAATCACCTGGGAATATACTGTTATAAGGATTAAATTTATGTGCATTTTTATCAGTTATATCTATCTGTTCAATTCTACAAACATAGATGAGTAGCTGACAGATCCAGTGCTAGATATTTACTAAACCAGTTGTCTGTAGTAATGGACAAACAGTGACAATGAGATTGGCATTTTGGCATTCAAGTGGTTATGCTCTCTTTTTTCTTCCTTAAGCTTCTGAACACAATCTCCCTTTTCATTTTAAGTGATTGAAATGCTAAAGATGCTACAGAGCCCAGAAGCACCCTCTGGAGACATTACTTTCTTTAACTTCTTTGAAATTTGGGATACAATTCATAGTAAGTATAAATATTCTAAATTGAATTACTAAGGAAGTTTTCTATTTGCTAAAGTAAGTTCTGTCACAAGATAATTGACGTTCTCACAAAGCAATTGATATGTCCAGTGGACTAATGCTCTTGTAATTTCCTTTTTTTTTTTCTTTTGCAAGTCAGAGAAAGAGAGACAGATTCCAACATGTGCCCTGACTGGGATCTGCCCAGTATCCACCTGGCAACCCCAGTCTGGAGTGATGCTCTGCCTAGCTTGGGCCAATGCTCGCAACCATACTATTTTTAGCACCTGAGGTGGAGGCTCCACAGTGCCATCCTCAGTGCCCAGGGCCAATGCACTTGAACCAATTGAGCCATGGCTGCAGGAGAAGGAGAGAGAGAGAGAGAGAGAGAGAGAGAGAGAGAGAGAGAGAGAAGGGGGGAGGGGTGAAGAAGCAGATGGTTGCCTCTCCTGTGTGCCCTGACCTGGAATTGAACCCAGGACATCCACACGATGGGCTGGCACTCCACCACTGATTCAACTGGCCAATGAACAAATTTAAGTTTTTACAAGAAATGTCAAATGAAACATTCTGATGGATTTATTAATAAGCACTTGAATTTCCACTTCTGTGTTTTGCTCACTGCTGTATGCCCAGCTTCTAGAAAAGTGCTTGGGTCTCAATGAATATTCAGTAAGTAAATAAATAAATGGATATTTTTCACTGAGACTGAAGCATGGAGTCTTTCACTGCAAGTGCACAAGGGGAGCAGGAGAAATTTCCGCATTTAGGTTTATACCTTCTCACATTAGCAGTTAGAACCATCTAGTTGGGAGGAGGAACATGGGAAGGGGATGGAAAGTTTCTCCATGTCACAGATTTAAAAGCATACCCTCTATCACTTTAGTTACATTACTAAGAATCTGAATTTCTCCCCTCACAGGGAATTATCTATTTCTAGGCCATACTTGACTAAGATATAGGGAGGAAACCTGTAGAAAGCCCCACAGAATTTATAACAATGGTCTAGGCAGAAGTATATGACTGATACACTTTGCATGACTTCCTGCCTGAGTGGACGAACATGTGAATTTGAAGTGTAGACACATTTGGGAAATACTCAGCTGACTCGGGAAACACATGTGCTCTGGTGCCATCAGCTCACACCTCAGGTGCAGCCAGGGGAAACTTTTTGGAAAATAATAGTAGAAATAGGTTCGGACGGTGAGAGACAGAGCACATAAATTCATTAGCAATTGCATTTATAGCTCTTTCCATCTGTCCTTTTCAAAGCATTTTTTTCTAATATTAGCTGCGCAAGTTCTAAGTGCACATGGCCCAGATCCACTGTCTCATCTCACTTGATAAAGGCAAAGAACTGAACGCAGGAAGCGTAAGTGACTTACCACTTGTTTGCTACCCAGGCAGAATCAAAAGCAAGAAAGGCCAGCCTATAGAAAGAACTAATTCTGTGATGCTGGCAAGATTTGATTAATTACATGCGGTCTACAGTTGCCATCAAAACCCATGCAACACAATGGATTTCTAAGGTCTTTGTTTTAGTTTTACCTAAGCAAAATAATTTATTTTTGTTTATTGTTTTAACTTAAACTCATTCTTTTCTGTCTCTCCAGAATGTGACATTACAGTGCCTGCTCAGGACCAAGACAAATAAACAGCTTCTGTCATTTAACAGAACGGTCTGAGGAAATGAACAGCCATGATGTTAGGATGAGCATGGGAGTCCTACAGAGTTCGGCCACTAGGTCAGTTATTTTTAAATACACACGTGCCTCGCATTAGACTAGAAGCTCCTCGAGGGCAGGGAACTTCAAAGAAACAATTAGAAAATTTTCAGATTCAATATCATCTCTACCCAGGCTACATTTGTATTTGTACAAGAGAGAAATCTGGAAGCTTCTAGGGGGTAATGCCTGTAACACACTGTGATGATGACTAAGAGACTAGTTATTTAAGTGAGAAAAGGGTTTGGCAAGTCCAAGAAAAAAGAAGCTCACAGGATTCATGTAGCAAAATATAAGAAAAAAAAATCTTATAAAGAAATTCAGGCCATATTTCATGAGGGAGAGAAAAAACTTTAAGAGACAAAACCCATCTAAACAAATTAGAATAATATATGCACAAATCTCTGGAGAAACTCTATTATATCACAATTAATGCAGAGACTGCAATCAAGCCAGGCTAATTTCAATAGATTCCAAGTTTTGAACAGTTCCTAGACTATCCAAGTGGGAATTTGGCCAGGATGCTGGGGTTAATAATTCATTTTGAGAGAGGCTAATTCTTTGGGAAGCATCCCACTCTCTGCAGGAGGAAACATTAGCTCCAATAGACACCTTTTTATCTGGGGGAGAGGGGAACACAGTTTACTTTCTCATACATATAGAAATATTTACCATCTTTTTAATAAATGTATATTAATGTCAAAGAAATGGTTCAGGCATATACATTGAATGTTTAGATTCTTAAAGAGTAATTTTACAACAACTTTTAATTATTATAATCTGAGTATTGGATTGTCGGAAGAGTATTGTGGCAAAATACATATATGACCTCTGGAAGCAGACAGTCCTGGCTTTACATAGCTCCATGGATTGGTAACTGTGAGACTTTGAAGGGGCTACTGAGTAACCCTATGGCTAAGGTTCTTCATTTATAAAATAGCAAAATTAATGGTGCCAACCTCACAGGGGTCTTATGAGGTTTCAATAAATCACTATTTAATTGAATAAACAGTTATTGAGTGCCAGGAACAGTTACAGTCATTGAGAATACGACAGTGAACAGACAAGGCAAACCCCTGACCTCATGAAACTTACATTATGATAGGGGATATAGGAAGTTGACTAACATATCATCTGTGTAGAAGTGATAAGTCTTATGAAGAAAAACTTCCTTCAGGTCACATCTATACTGAGATAATATAACTGGGGATGCTGGTGGTGTACTAACATGGTGTCTGGCACATAAAACACAGTAGCTATTTATTTATTCTTATAAGGTAACATAGTCACAAATCAAAATCCTCCATTATTTCCATTTCTCTGCCACGTAGAAGAAACTTTCCATGTCAATCCTGTCATCCTAACATGGCTGATTCTTAGCTGACACCTTGGCATGTTTTAAATGATCATGGGCATCCATCAGTGTTTCTAACGACACATGTTTTCTGTGACACATGGTTATTCAGCATCTCATTTGTCTGTTAATGGGTCTTAAAAGTAATGGGTTCTTTATAAGCATTTTGGTAAAATAAGGTGAGAGACCGTGCAAACAGAATCTTTACAGGGCATGCATAGTGGGGAGGTTAATTAGCACAGTATTTTTATGTTTTATAGTACTCCTGGTTTTCACAGGAACACCAGAATTTGGGTGTATTTTTACACTGAGCCTATTTGGAAGAAAATCTTGCACTGGTCTTCATGTCTCTAAAACTGATTACCATTCCACCCAGCAATCACCAGCAGCACCCACACAAGATACTGTACAAATCATTCATACCCTTCCCCAAACTTGCATGGCTCCACGTCACCAGTAAAACAGATTCTGGCCTGCATTCGAAGGACTTTCACAATCTGGCTCTGACTTCTCATTCCCAATTTATACCCCACTCCTATACAACACATATGTAAAATCCTACAAAACCACACTGGCTTTTTTAATCCACTTTATTCCTCTATCATTGTTATCAAAACACTTTCCATCCTGTGGATATTTCAAATGCTCACCATTATTTTGGGGTCTCCCATTTTTATACACATGGAAACCTAAGTCTCCCAAGTCCTCTACACCCCGTTTCCCCATGAATTGGACACAACCATGTGACTAGTTCTGGACAAATGACAACGATACCATTTGGGAGTTGAAGAAATCACTTTGAGGATGTGAACTCCTCAGAACCCTGTCTCTTACTGCTACAATTAGGAGAGTACTTGTTGAGATCGAGGGGCCACAGGAAGTAAGAAACCCTACATGCTGAATTTGCACACAGAGAGTAGCATGAACTCATCATCTACGTTGTGTGCCCAAGAAATCAATTCTACTACATGAAGCTACTGAGATTTTTGCACTATGTGCAGAAGTGGCATTACATAGTCAATTCTGGTTGATAAACCCTTCTTTGATCACAACTTTGATGAGATTCTTTCTCTCTTTTCCTGAAAAAGTCATAGAGGGAAAAAATCTTTTAGATGCTGATAAATAATTGCTTTGTGGGAAGAAACAGCTCTATTGAAAAGGATCTTTGATAAGTGTGGGGGTTGGGAAATGGGGGTCGAAATACATCTCCCAGGCATGGCTTCTAGTGGCAGCCAAGTCTCTTGTCAAAGCCGGCAGCTACTCTGCCTAATAAAGGGCTGACAAGCCGTGTGGAGAGCTGCCTAGGAGGAGACGGAGCGATAAGTAAGGTTAAGAGGGGATGCTCAGGGAAGAGACGGGTATAAAGGGAATTTTACAAGTGACATGTGTGCTGTGGTGATGTGACACCTCCTCGTGTCACTGCAAATCTTCAGTAAAACTAGAGAATTCAAAAACTCCTTATATGGTTGAATTTTTTTCGAGGAAGCTGATGAAGTGGCTGAATTTTGCATCACATTTGTATCAGTTTAAAACAGATTCCTGTGCATGGTCAAATGAATCAGCTGATATCTGGGCCATACTTCATTTCTGTTACTCAAGTAGGAGAGAGCATATGCTGCCGCACATTGCCTCCCCAAAGGTAGAATCAGGTCTTCAGCAAAAGGAACCATATTTCACACATCTTTTTATTTTGCTTGAGCTTAGCTCAGAGCTTCACAGTGGAGGGTCCCAGTAAAACACACCAATTGAAGTGCTACAGATCGAAACCAGTGCTCTTCCATTTTGTTTTCTCACACCGAAATGTAAACTGGCCATAACTTACTCTTTGACTTTGTTTTCACTATTTGCTAGGGCCATTTAATGACCATTCTATAATATTTTAGTCACTTTTAATTTGTAAAGGTAGCAAATTCTTCAAGACCTCATCAGCACGACTTTGCTCAAGAGATACAGTTGTATTTCTTCTCTTCGTCTGCACCCATAACTGCATTTAATTATCTGAATTTTCTCAGCACGAAGAGAAAGAGCTTCCACAAAGGGTGAGAACTGGGAGGAAATGTAGATAAAAATGAATTTTGCTATCTCACTTCCAGTTTATCTTCTCTGTCATCAGCATTAAAGTCCTGTTTTTGTCTCTTCAGAAAACCACATGACATTTGAGAATCTTCTCCTCTACTGAACAAATTTTAGAACCATCTGGAACACCTTCCTTCCTTCCTTCTCTCCACCTCCCCGATCGTCCATCCTTTTCTTCAAATATGAAAGTGTTTTTTCCTTATTTGGCTTCCTCTTCTTATGCTTTGGAGCTCTTACATTCTATCTTAATTCTTTGGTTATTTGCAGGTATCATCTATGTGAACATAAACTTATACACACACAGGATAGTTTGTAATAAATACTCTGAGATAAATCTTCCGTGGTATACATTAAAATTAAGAATCACTTTTTCTGCCTCTTAATTTCAAACAGTAATAAGAAGTAAAAGGGCAAAAATAATCAAACCAGTACTAATACAACACATGTATAGCTTCTTCAAAATTAGCAGGCTTGTTTGTGCTCTGTCAGGAAGACTTGTGTCTACAAAAGAATTGGTGAATTAAACTCACACCTATAATCTTTGAAGATCTTCTCATAATGAAAATAATGTAAAGTTTACCTTCTTATGATCTAATACTTAAGAAGAATATTTCTCTCTTTTGGCCTATCTTGCACACCAAAAAAAAAAAAAAAAAAAAAAAAGAGAAGAAGAAGAAGAAGTATAGATAAAAGAAAATGATACATGGCCCTCTTCACTATTTCTTTTGCTTGTCATAGTTGATGAATGTTAGTTTATTGACACAGACTCTTTAATAATAACTGACACATACACCCAACCAGGTTTACAAAAAACAAGCTCCTGGTTAAAATCCTTGAAGGCAGTCTTGTTTTGTTTTAAAGTGCGAACATTTAAAGTTGTGTTTCTCCCTCTCTCATGCACAACACATTCTCACTGCAGTAAATTAGAGATGCTTGCAATCCGACAAATCTGGATTTCAACAGTTGCCCTTTGCTATACAAATCAGTAGAAGCATGCACATTACTGTCCCCAGCATGGCGCAAGAAACATGATTCCTTGACCAGACAAGGAGCTTCTGACACTTGTCTTTACTACCCCGTCATAAATTCATAAAGGGATGTCTGCAGTAACCAGTTGGCAAGTTCACTGCATAAACATCAACACCAATTTAATGACTTGTGTACACATCGTAAACTAGAGAATCTTTATACAAAGAAATCAGATAAATCAAACATGAGCTGAGGCTTAGGGGAAAGCAATTAGAGCTTTAAGTTCAGTGGCGGTAGGAGGGCACTGCGTCCCATTAGAGCAGATAATAGAAAATGTGTTACTGCAACTACAGTGTGTGTAATTAAATTAATTAGTAATATTAAGTGTGTTTAAAGCAACATCTCATCAAAAGATAAATAGATAAAGAATATTTAAAGTTTTAACTTTCCCATTTTATGTGTTCAAGAAATAGGCAGAGAAAAAAACCCCTCAAACTTCCTAAGAAGTTGATAAAAATAAAATAGGGAGGAGATGTAAAATTGATTTACTTGCCTCTGGCTAGTAATGGAAAAAAAGGAATAGTCAGAACACAAAAACCTGTTTGGCCGTATTTCATTTCCTACAGCACACTGAAGTGTTTTGGTGCCAGCCCATTTCATTCTAATTCCTTAAAGCCTGTTATAAAACACCTTTAAGACACATTGTTTTCTGAGCAGGTATTTGCAGTCAGTCTCTAACAAATGCGTAAGTATCACCTGGTAATACAAATTTCAAAATCACATTAAAAACATCCAAGGAGATTTGGGCTGAATAAAAATTAGATGGTTTATATGCCAAAGCTTCTCATCAGCTGAAAGTTGGAAGCTAAATTTGGCCGTAAGAAACCGTCTTGGAACTTCAGGAATTCTGGGGCCCAAGTCAGTCCTGCATTACTTGTATGCCTTATTACACAGGAAAAAATCGGTCTGTTCCAGTGATAGCAAGACTTCCATTTATTCATCTCAAAAGCAGTAAGATCCTAGAATGTAGCCTCCATAACACAAAATGCTTTTAAGGTCTCCCTGAGGGGAACACAATATACACAATTTATGTAAAAAGAAGAAAAATGAAAGCTAAGTATTCCAGTTAAGGGTCAGAAATCAATATTTCTTTAACAGCCTAAGCAACATGCATTACTCTTAATACAAATACTTAGGAGACTTTACGTTCTCCATAAAGGAGGATTTTCACATAATTGGGGTTGAAAGTGGCAGATATGCCCTTCTAACTTAGTTTCAATTGCTGAAAAGTGAAAAAGAATATATTTGGACAGCATTTCACTGATCCTGTCAACCTTGGTTAAAACTTCTTACCTAAATGTCCTAAATGTGGGGCTACAAGTAATTAAATTCTAATACACCTCAATGGAATATGATAAAAAACATTGTAATATCAATATGAAAACCGTGCAGAAACAGAAAAAAAAATCTGAACCTAAAACTAATTGTACTGAAATAATGATTATCTGGCTCTTTTTTTTTCCAGGTGGCAAAATTTCCCATGATATTCTATTTTGCAGTCAATGAAAAGTTTTTAAAAAGAAAAACCTGAGTTCATTTCAGTAGCAAAAAAGAAGTTATAGTAAGATATAGCAGGTAGGCAATGGGCCTTTGGAAATAAAGTATAAGTGAAAAGGACTGAGTTAAAAAATGATATAACCTGACTAGTTCCTGAGCATTAACTTTGATGCTCCTCCAATCTAGTCTACACACTGAAGTCAGAATGATTACTGCAAAAGACTGACCTAATCTTGTCACTCTACTACTTGATATGCTTCAATGGCTTTCCACCGCATTCAGACTAAAAATCAAAATGCCTATCCTGGCCTTCAAGGCACCCAATGATCTAGGTGGAAGCCTCCAGCCATGTTCCTCTATTGTTCAATTGCTAGTTTCCCTCCATCTACACATTATCCTTCCATTTCCACAATTCTACCATGCTTCCTCCTGCCACAAGATCTTTGCTCATGTTGTGTCTGGCTTCTTCCCTTGTACCCTATCCCTCACCCCTCCAATCCCCTCATCTTTCTGCTTCAAACCTGAACTTAATTGATGTTGGCCTTTCTGATTAGGTCAATTCCCTCTTAATATACACTTGAGAAACACTCTAGGTTTTCTCGGAGAGAAACCTAGGGTGGGTACTTATCCCACCTGTCCTTTCAACAGGCTATAAGCACCACAAGGGCAGCAGCTGCATCTAATCTTTTTATCCATCACTACATTTTCAGTGCCTAGCACAGAAGATGGTTTATAAAAGAAGCACTTGATAAATATCTATGGAATGAATGAGTGTCAAGGTGGAATTGAGGTTCCTAAAAAAGCCCACAAAAGCAACCTCATGCCACTTCTAAGCTGCTTGAAATGAATAATTCATAGTCTATACCGAAACAGGCACTGCTCAATGGATAGGACGGTATGATTCAATTGTGGTTGGTGAGGCCCAGCTATAGAAGTGGGAAAGGATCATCAAGTAGCTTGTCTGCTACTCACAGGATCCTTTAAAAATGGCAAAGGAGTACATCTGCTAGATCTTTTTGCTTGTGCCTGGCTCTTTTAGCCAAGCCGACTCAGAAGTTCAACCTCTTAGAAGGATGAGTTATCCACTTACTGGGTTTTTAGATAAAGAAGTATATTAATTTTTCTCTACATTTGGAATAAGAAACCCAATAATGGTCGTCAGCAAAGAATTTATCATTCCTCTTCCCAGATGTATGTGCTTTTGTGATAATTATTTTTTAAAATCCATCCATTAGTCCTGTGCCTTTAGAAAGGTTTTATTCTTCCTGTTCTCTCCTTCTTTCAATGATGTGCTGCCATATGGTCCTATGGAGCCCCAGAGACATTGCTCACGACCACCATTTCTCCTGATTTTCCAAATGACCTTAGTTTTACTAGGCTTTAAGATTCACGTGTATAACATACTCTTTTTTTTTTCTAAAGGAGAATTTAGAGGACTCTGTCCAGAGATTTCATATAGCTACTTTTTTCCCCCATGTATCAAAAGCAATGAAGAATTCCCTGACTCCTGATTTTGAAAACAATTTCCATTCTTTACAAATCTGTTGAAACCATCCCTATTGCTTAGCACCAAGAAAAGATTTCTTTGCATGGGTTAAGAACTATATTTTAAATCTGTTAACTATCTATTAGAACTGGTCTGTATTTGCATACGTGCCTTGTACTTGCCAAAAACACCAACACAGCTATTGAAAAATATAGAGATTTATTTTCCAATTGACCATCAGCAAGCCACCTAATCTCTCTGATCCTCAGTTGGCTCCTCTATAAAATGGGGTAATAATACCTCACAAGTCATTGGAGGGTGACCAGAGTGGTGTTGATTAAATAAGAAATTAAAACATCAAAGCTAAAAACTATAACTACACTTTGAGTTAAAAAAGAAAAAAATACCTAAGAAATAATGATTTTGTTTATCTAAAATTTAAAAAACACTAATATTCTATTTGAGATATTTGTGAGATATATAAATCCACTGATTTCTAAAATTGATCTTTTGTTGCTTAAATAAAAATGATGTGGTTTATCCATGGATACCTACCAGAATCTATAATTACGTATTTCTAAACATCTAATTTAGCAATATTTTCATATCAGTTCTCCTCTCGTTTTCCAAATACTGTCTTTCAATCAAGAACAACTTTTATTTTTGCTTTTGAAATCATCTCAATACAAATCAGTCACATTTCCATTTCACAGAAACTTGGAGAGTGTTACCAAAATTTCTGGTAAAGATAAACCCTCATCTTATAAATTCATGCTTTTCATGATTTAGAAAATTCTACATCAGGACTATTGGGTCTACATGTTGTAAGACACCACATATCATATTAATATTAAAAAAATAGGTTTCAGAATTTAAGTGTTCATATTTCAAGTTCCTACACATTTCATTGGTTATATTTTTCTTATCAAGCCACAGATGTTGACCTCAGGAAGGTCAGTAAGTCTGGCTACTTCATTTGGAACATTTTTCACACTCCAAAAATAAATGTTTATACTCTGAAAATTAACAGCCTTTTCATGTACACCAATATTTCAGTGATTCCCTACATCCTCCCAAATTCCTAAATCATTTTAGAGTTATAACATGTCATGCTACCATTTAAGAACATGAAAAAATAGAAACGAAAAAAGGCAATTTCACAAATGGAAGGCATTTAATCATGTTGAAATAAGATCTTGTCCTCTAGGGCTGACCCTCATCCCACCTCACGCTTCCTGGATTCTTAAGTTTGTAGCCTTGGTTAACAAGGGTTATCGTAGACCATACACTAAAATCCGGGATCAGATGGACAGTGCGTGGGGAACTAGGTCCTGCTGTTAAATCTCCAGGCCACGTTTGGTCAAGAGCAATGTAGTCTTTCCCTTGTCTCTGCCTTTTCTGTCCTGGGTTTTTTTTTTTGGTTTTTTTTTTTGGATGAGAAAGTAATTGAGTGTTTGACAGACACACCAACAGAATTGCTTTTGGCACCTTTTGTGTGTCAATCAGGGAAAGATGTTTTTAAAATTATTCCTGGGAACACGTGCCCATGAGAGAAGAGTCAGTCTCATATTTTCCCAAAGATCAAAATATCGAGAGCTGGGAAATCCCTCCGCAGAACGACCTTATTTTGAGACTAAGGCAAGCACCTGGGGAATTAATAGCTGACATACCTCATTTTAAACATCAACCATATGTTGCTGGAAAATATAGCCATGTTACATGTTACTTATCACTTTCTGTTTTTCTTTCACTGGTTTATGTTTTGCCTTGAATAAAAACTACATGAAAACACAGTCTTACGTTACCAGGTAGGCATCTCCTCTGTGGAATAGCTCAATAACATTTTTAGTGTTTTATTTATGCAAACAAAAGAGCTCCTCAAATCAGTGCTGGCTGAACTGCATCAAGGGTGCTGCCTGAATTTCACTAAAACTGATGCTTTTCTTCCCTAGTGTCGCTGGGGTAGAGATACTCCCCTAGAAACCCAGGGTTGCTTTTCTCCCTTCTTGTTTTTTAAATCACATATCTGTGTCTCAGGGTTCTTCAAATTTATTCAAAGTAGAATCATGAAATTTCTGAAGGCAAGGCAACAAGTTCACACACAAAAAAGAGTTTTTTCAGTGTTCCGTAAATTTACCAAATACCTACCGTGTGCCACAGGCCGTGTGCACACACGCATTCATTTCCCCCACTTGACAATACTGTGAGAGAAATATTACCAGCCCCACCTTACAGAAAGGGAGCTTCTGGGACTGCATATTTTGTGCCAAAGGTCACAATGCTAGCGAGTGGCAGAGCTGGAAATCCAACTGGATTTTTTTATTTTTAAATTTCCAACTGTTTTGCTAGTACACAATAGAAATGATGCTCCAGGCACAGCCACTCCCAGAGTGAATCCAAAGTGACAGGACAGTAAGAGAGCAAATGTGAATGCAAGCGAGTGGCATTGGTTTCTTCTGGGCATAACTATACGCATGTGTCATTTGGAAATGTCGGTTCTTAAATATTGTGACACACCATCGCTAAGGGAAACTGAGCGTGCTATACCTCTGTGCCTAAAAACCTAAACAGACAGCAGTAAATCGAGGGGTTGAGACTGTGTTGCTTTTACGTTTGTATTTGAATATGATCAAAGCGACATGCAATTTAATTCAATATTTGTTGATCACCTAGTCTGGGTTAGCATTATGCTTGCGTGGGATATAAAAAGGAGTTAAATACAACTGGGGCCCTGAAAATCTTAAAAACTCAAACAGAGGAGGGGCATAAGTATACAGATAATTCAATAATACTATTTTGGAACCAAAATTCAGTTGAGGGAAAACAGATTTTTCAATAATGTTTTATGTACTTACTTAAAACCAGACTTTGCATGGCATCGATATTTTAAAAAGATTTAAATAAAATCCATGAAATAGCAACAAATGTGGCACTCTGAAACACAACTTAAGAAAAAATCTTGTTTATCACAAGGAATGGGGAAGTAGTGTAACAAAGTTTTTAAGAGCATAGATTTTGACATCAGATAGAATAAAGTTCAAGCTCACAACTGAATTTACAATGCATGTTACCTTGGTTAAGTCATGGGTTTCTCATCTATAAGAGAGAATAAACAATTCTTAGGACAGTGTCGTCATACTAAAGAACGTAATCCTTGTAGTAAACTACTTAGCACAGTGCCCAGCTCACAATCAACTCATAATATTATTAAAATCCTACTGATAATATTAATACCCTCAAGATCCCTGAGGTGTTCTAAAATCTAATAAAGAAGGACTCTTTTTTTTTTTTTTTTTTTTTTTTAATTTTCCGAAGCTGGAAACGGGGAGGCAGTCAGACTCCCGCATGCGCCCGACCGGGATCCACCTGGCACGCCCACCAGGGGGCGATGCTATGCCCATCCGGGGCATCGCTCTGTCACGACCAGAGTCACTCTAGCGCCTGGGGCAGAGGCCAAGGAGCCATCCCCAGCGCCCGGGCCATCTTTTTGCTCCAATGGAGCCTCAGCTGCGGGAGGCGAAGAGAGAGACAGAGAGGAAGGAGGAGGGGGGGGGTGGAGAAGCAGATGGGCGCTTCTCCTGTGTGCCCTGGCCGGGAATCGAACCCTGGACTCCTGCATGCCAGGCCGACGCTCTACCACTGAGCCAACCGGCCAGGGAAGGACTCTTAATAGTGGACCTCCCTTCCTCTAATTATTAGGATAAAAGTTAGGAGAACCTGGCTGATCTCTAGCTTCTTGAGTGATTTCTAGTAGTCAGGGCTCTAGTGAACACAGGCTGCACAATGAAGAACCTTCAGAGCCAAGTCTAACTGGAGCAGAGTCTCAGCAAGCAGCTTCATTCCACTCCACTTATTGTGTGCTGAGCAACTATTATGTTCCAAATCCCTTATGTCATGGCTCTAGCCCTCTAGAACAGCACAACACTACAACTACAAATTGTAACACAGGACAAATTTTGATAAGTGGTGAAATTGTGGACATCTTTTATACTTCACAAGATGATGCACTGCACACAAAAACTTCTGAACAATTCATCCATGCTTCTTCTCAGCAATACAAATGTGCTTTGGGTCTTCAGGCCAATTTCCTTGGCATTTATGACAACAGCAGTAAGGATTAACCTTTGGTTAAGTGCACAGTATGTGCCAGAGACTGTGTTGTGTGATCTACATACAATTTTGCTAACCTTGGAGCAACTCTGCCTTTCAAAGATGCAGAATCTGAGACGTGAAACTATCTGCCTGAGGTAACACCATCAGTAGGAGCAGAATCTGGACGAATTCAGGCCAGTCTGGGCCAGGACCTGTGCTCTTATCGCTGTACCACATTGGCATTTCTGTTTTGGGTACTAAGGAGTGCCTGATATTGCATTATACCTTATTAATGTATCATTTTATTTTAGCGAATGTCAATGGATCATTTTATTTTAGTAGAATGTTTTTTAAAAGGTGCTAATTATTACCCAAATAGTGCATGTTCCTTGTAGATAATTCAGGAAAGATAGAAAATGCAAAAGAAAACAAATTAAGTCCCAAACAATTCCCCACCCAGAATGGGTACAAATATTTTGTGTCATACCTTTCCAAAATATTATCCATACCTTATTCTAGAAATGACATCCCCAGCCAGAATGGGTGCGGCAAATATTTTGTGTCATACCTTTCCAAAATATTATCCATGCCTTATACTTGAAATTATATCATTTTTACAAAAATACGTTCATGTGGCATGTACTAGATTTCAATCTGCTTCTGGGAAATGACATGAACATCTTCCCATATCAATAACTATACACTCTAATTATCTTTTTTTTTTCTTTTTTTTTTTTTTGTCTCTGAAGCTAGAAACGGGGAGAGACAGTCAGACAGACTTCCGCATGCGCCCCACCGGGATCCACCCGGCACGCCCACCAGGGGCTACGCTCTGCCCACCAGGGGGCGATGCTCTGCCCCTCCGGGGCATCGCTCTGCCGCGACCAGAGCTACTCTAGCGCCTGGGGCAGAGGCCAAGGAGCCATCCCCAGCGCCCGGGCCATCTTTGCTCCAATGGAGCCTTGGCTGCAGGAGGGGAAGAGAGAGACAGAGAGGAAGGAGGGGGGGTGGTGGAGAAGCAAATGGGCGCTTCTCCTATGTGCCCTGGCCAGGAATCGAACCAGGTTCCCCCGCATGCCAGGCCGATGCTCTACCGCTGAGCCAACTGGCCAGGGCCTCTAATTATCATTTTTTAATTTTAGGTAATTTAATTTTCCTCCCTATGGCAACCAACATTACTTGAGCTAAAGAGCAGATCTAAGCAGTAGATCATGACAAATATTCACATAAATAAAATCTTTTGGTTTACTCATCACTTTTGATGACTACATAATATTCTAGAATATGGATGAACCACAGTTTGTCTAATTTGTTATTAATTATTACATAGATTGATTCCAATGTTGTGACTAAAATAACTGTAATCAATATCTACTTACATCTTTGCTATCAAATCATTAACTCTTTAGTTAGAGGTGGAAATGCAGGGTCAAAGCAAGCATTTTTTAAGATTTGATTCTCCAAAAAAGTTATACCGATGCAGACACTAACTTTCTAGCATAATGTGAAAAGCTCCCCTGCCAACATCAGTGTTATCATCTGTTTGAGGTATGCCAATCTGATCGACGAAAACTGGCACCTTATTTTAATTTTTTTTTTCTTGAGTACTAGTGAGGGGAAATTTTTTCTCATGATCACTGATTATTTGCAATTTTTACTAATGAATTACTTAGACTGGAGTTTCATCAGATACATGTTTAATTCAACTGTATATACTCAGCAACATAATAATCTACATGTTATTAAAATTATTATAAAATTATATTTTGTAGCCTGACCAGACTGTGGCGCAGTGGGTAGAACGTCTGACTGGGATGCGGAGGACCGAGGTTCGAGACCCCAAGGTCGCCAGCTTGACAAAGGCTCATCTGGTTTGAGCAAAAAAGCTCACCAGCTTAGTCCCAAGGTCGCTGGCTCGAGCAAGGGGTTACTCGGTCTGTTGAAGGCCCGCAGTCAAGGCACAGATGAGAAAGCAATCAATGAACAACTAAGGTGTCACAACGAAAAACTGATGATTGATGCTTCTCATCTCTCTCTGTTCCTGTCTGTCTGTCCCTATCTATCCCTCTCTCTGACTCTCTCTGTCTCTGTAAAAAACAAACAAACAAAAATTATATTTTGTATATATCCTCTTTTTTTTAAAACATCTATTATATTTTTAAATTTGTCATTTTCTTTTGTCATTTGCCTTTTAACTTTGTTTATGGTGTTGCTTGCCATACAAAAGGTTTAAGGTTCTAATAGTCATACCTTACAGCGTTTTCAAGACTATATATACCTCATGAGCCCTTGGGATGATGCTCAGAAAGCCTTCCTTACCTTAAAATGACATAACTATCTATAATCCCAACAATTTTGTTTTATCTCTTACATGGAATTTGAAATTCATTAGGAATCAAATGACATAATCTACTCTGTCTCCTCCCATTTGAGATGCCAGCTTTATTTTAAAGTAATTCTTATGTAAAGTTCAGTCTGGTTCTACACTTTCTCTCTGTTCCACTGGCAGGCATGTTTATTTCTGTGCCAGTTCAAAGCCAATTTAATTACCATAGCTTTATAATGTGTATTATTTAAAGTAGGGCAATACACTACTTTCATTGGTCTTAAAAAATCCTAGGCTAGCCTGACCTGTGGTGGTGCAGTGGATAAAGCATCGACCTGGAATGCTGAGGTCGCCGGTTCAAAACCCTGGGCTTGCCTGGTCAAGGCACATATGGGAGTTGAAGCTTCCTGCTCCTCCCCCCTTCTCTCTCTCTCTCTCTCTCTCTCTCCTCTAAAATGAATAAATAAATAAAGTAATTAAAAAATAAAAAAAAATCCTAGGCTACATTTATTCTTCAAAATATAACTTTGAATAATTTTTGTCAGGCTTCTCAAAAACTGCTTTTACAATTTTGCTGTGTAGATTGAGGAAATGGGTATCTGTTCAATATATCTCTCCACTTATTCAAGTTTTCTTTTATGCCCCTCAATTTTGTTTTTCATTTTTTTCAAATAGAAATAAAACAATATTTTTTAAAGTTATTATTTGATGTTATATATTTTTATTGTGATTCTTTTTCCTTATATTCTCTTATTGCCGATATTATTATTTTTTTTTATTAAAGATTTGTCTGCAAGCCAGATGCAGCCATCAAAAGAGCCACATCTGGCTTGTGAGCCATAGGTTCCCGACCCCTGGTCTAGAACATCCAGAACAACTCTGAGAAGAGCTGAGAAAGTGTTTCTTATTCATAGTGAGACCGTCTCTAGGAGGTTCCTTATCTGATATAATAGTAGATATTATTTGTTGATAGATATTCTTTCTCACGTTAATATTCTTTTATTTCTCACTGACTAAGAATGTTAAAATCAGAAATGGATGTCAACTGCCTGACCTGTGATAGCACAGTGGGTAAAGCATCAACCTGGTACGCAGAGATTGCCGGTTCGAAACCCTGGGCCTGCCCTATCCAGGCACATATGACAAGCATCAAGTAAGCAATTAACAACTAAAAAAGTGAAACAACTATTGTTGATACTTCTCATTTTGCTTCCCCCTTTGTAAAATCAATAAATAAAGTCTTTAAAAAATTTTTTAAAAAGAAGTAGATATTGATTTACTAATTTACTACTTCTTGAATTATTTTTGTTAAATATATTTAGTTATTTCTTTCTTTTCCAGGTGAAAGGAAAGGAGATAGAGAGACAGATTCCTGCATGCACCCCAACCTGGATCCACCCAGCAACCCCCATCTGAGGCCAGTGCTCTGTCAATCTGGGGCCATGCTCAGAGCTGAGCTATTTTTAGCCCTTGAGGCAGAGACTCCACGGTGTCATCCTCAGCACCCAGGGCTGATGCGCTCCAACTAGTCTAGCCATGGTTGCAGGAGGAGGAGAGAGGAGGGGAGGGGAGGAAAGGGATGGGAGGGGAGAAGAGAGGAGAGGGAGGGGAGAGGAGAGAAAGGGAGGGGAGAAGAAGAGGGGAGCAGTGGAGAAGCAGATGGTCACTTTTCCTGTGTGCCCTAACCAGGAATCAAACACAAGACATCCCCATGCCAGGCCTATGCTCTACCACTGTGCCAACTGGCCAGGGCCCACATTTTTTTTACTTTATAACTTTGAAGTATAATCCACATATCATAAAAATTCACATTTCAAAGTGTATTATGCAGAGGTTTTTAGTATAGTCATAAAGTAATATACCTTCATAACTAATTCCAGAACATTTTCATCATCCCAAAAAGAAACCTGATACCCATTAGCCGTCACTTCATAGCCCCCCTCCTCCAGCCCCTGGCAATCGCTAATCTACTTTCTGTCTCTACGACTTGTCTGTTTTAGACATTTAATAAAAACGGAATCATATAATATATTATCTTTTGTGTCAGGCTTCTTTCACTTAGCATACTGTTTTCAAGGGTCATCCATGTGGCAGCATAAAGCGGTGCTGCATTCATTTTTATGGTTGAATAATATTCCATTGTATGGATCTATATCACATTTTGTTTATCCATTCATCAGTTAATGGACATTTGGGTTATTTCCACTCTTTTTGCTATTACGAATAATACAGCTGTGAACATTTGTGGAATGTTTTTGAGTAAACATATGTTTTCAGGTCTCTTGGGTATATACCTAGGAGTGGGACCTGCTGGATCATATGGCAACTCTTTTTAAAGTGCTGCATCCTTTTATAGCTTATCAGCAATGCATCAGAATTTAATTTCTCCACATCCTCAGCAATCTATAATCTTGTCTTTTTTTATGATAGACATCATATTGGATGTGAAGTATATATCATTTTTTAAAGAAAATAATTCAGTTCATCAAGATCTTCAAACGTGGTAAAAGTTTTTATCTATAATTCTTCTTATCTCCAGTAATAAGGAAATATCTGTAGATATTTTCTCTTTCTTATCCCAAAGTTTATACCTTTGGAGCCATCTTTTATTCCTAATTCATTGAATATTTCAATTTTGTAATTCTAATTGAGATTTTTATTTTCAAAGACTAGTATTTTAATATATTTATTGCAACATTTTTCTTAAGTATGAATTTCTCTTTTTACCTCTATTAGTTTTTCTTCTTCTTACCTTGGAAAATCTACTTATTTTCATTCATTCTTGCTTGATAATGAATTATTTAGTAGTTTAAATATTTCTCTATAGCTTTGTCTCCATCTCTTGTGGTTTTATTCATAGAGGACTTCACTTATTTATTTTTAAATTGTAATTAAAATTTAGATTTCATCTTGATTATACAGTTATTTGAGGGAATTTCCTGTTATTTAAGAATTTAACTTTTGGATATTTGCTTTTAATTTTATAATATTAATTTCTCATTTTATTTTACTGTGGTCAAAGAATTTGGCCTACTTAAACTTTGTAGTTTGCAATTAACTGAGATTTTCTTAAACCTAAAAAAATGTAATTAATACAATTATTTTAGGGATATTAAAAAAAGATACTTTAGTAGAATATCAAAATTGGGAAAATAGATATTCTACTAAATTAATTTTTTAAAATTAATTTTTGCTCTGGTGTTTTGAAGATAAATAAATTCTGCTAAGGTTATAGTTTCATTATCATTCTTTAGCCTGTATTTCCTTCATTTAGGCAAATAATAGATGAATTATATCTTTCACATTTATCATATATGAAACAAAATCCTGGATACTTTCTAGTATATCTCTTACTTCTCAGTCTTTGCCAGTATAATTTTGGCTTATAAGTTAGAAACATTTTTGCTTTATTATTTCTTAAATAATAATCTGCTTTTCAGAATTTTTTTAAAATTTAATTTTATATCATATTTTATAACAATTATTTAGGCACTTCTATTTGAACTGTTTTCAAAACTCTGTCTAATATTAGACTGTGATTCTTCCATTCCTAAGTTCTTAAATTAGCTTTCTCTATTAGTTAGTTGAAATACATTTATAAGCACTTTATAGTTTTTTCAAGAATAGACTTTTTTAAAATCACTGATATATCTGAAAATGATCAAGGGCTTGGTTTGTATAATACGCTTGAGTCACAGTATCTTCTCCTTAAATTCTGTAATTATTCCATTTTCTTTTGGTGTTTTTGGCAGGCATTTTAAGACCAGTTTGACATTTTGACATTTACCTTATCATCTCTAACTGCCTATCTATCCGGTGTCTATCTGTTTCTATCTATCTATCTATCTATCTATCTATCTATCTATCTATCTATCTATCTACCATCTATGCATTCCTTTGGTAAGTAGGCATAATTATTCTTCCCACCTCTATTCTTCCCTTACATCTTTGTAATTCATTATTAAATATTTCATTGTGAATCCACGAGTTCTTTCAAGCTGCATACACAGCTCTTTCTTCAATTCAGGAAAGTTATGATTTTTTTTCTGTTATATCTCTTGATTGCCACTTTTATTTTACTTGTATTTAGCTGTCTTTAAGTAAGAACTGTTGCCTACATGTTGGTCCTCCATTCCTTGTTCTTCTATCAGCACTTTGTCTCATAATTTTCATCTTTTCATCTTTCCCTGCTTCATCATGGGAGATGTGTTTCTGTTTGCCCTCTTCCATCGTGGTATGATTTTCTACAGGATCACTTCTGTTCTTCATTGTTCTCAATGTGTTTTAATTTTGCTCTTGTACCTTCATCTTCCTTTCACACTTCTTTCATCTTCTCCCAGTTGTTTTTATCTTCTGTTCTTTATCTCATCATTTTCCTTTCATCCTATACTTCTGTCTTTTCATAGAGGCCTTCTTTTCTTATAATATATGTTGATTATTTCTTCTGGATCTTGAATTAGAGCGTTTTCAGATGTGTAATCTGCTTTATTCAGAAGTGGCTAAAGCACTTAAAAAACCAAAATTCACAGCTGGCGGAGCGGATGTTTTGGGGTTTTTTTTCCCCACTGATGGCCCACTTCCCACCATGGCCTCCTCGTGAGGACCACAGTTACTGGAATGCCTTGCACCACTGCTAACATCCCACTAACTTTCTGTTCATCTGCTTCCAGAGAATTTCAGTATCTGTTTATTGTGGAAAGGTGGAAGTTAAATTGTAGGGGAAATGATCCTCTTTCAGAGCAGCTCCCAGGGGCTTGACAGGGGTTTCTGCTTGGCTTTCTGGTTGGCACAATTCCTGGCTCCTGGGTTCAGTGGACAGATGGTGACAGAGCTGTGAAGCATATTCTTACCTCTTGCCACACTAATTCTTTTATGCAGTCAAGAGGGGATATGCTATGAGTTGAAGCTCCATATGCCTTATAAATACAGTCTATTCTTCCCAGATTCTATTAGTCTTAATTTCTCATGCTATCATAATTTTAATTACTTATTATGTTTTCATGGGTGCTGAGAGAGAAATTGGGAGGAACCACACTGGGAACAGCTAGTGAGATTGGTTTGGAAATGCTCTCTGTTGCCCCAGATTTTCACATCATTTTATTGTGGAGATGGTCAAGTCTTGCTGCTCATTAGCAAAAATTTGTATTCTTAGGCTTCACACCTCTCCCCAGTTAAACACAGTGCTGCCTTCCGTACTCAGCTGCAGCTTTCAGGGGAGGCTTTACTAAGCCAAGTCTCTCAGCTCCAGACACTCTGCTCTGGGATGCTAGGCAGGGGCATTCCTAACTGCGTTTCTTCTTTGCCCCCAAGCTCCCTGAGAGGCACTGCCATTAGGGAGCACCGGGGGAGGCGGGAAGACAGCAGGAGGGAAAGAACTTGTGCTGTCTTGTGCTCCTAGTGCCCTGCCTGCATTGCCTTTGCCAGAGCACTTCATTCTGGTGGTTATATTTGGTTCCCCTTTCCAGGTTTCTTCAGCACTCCCAGAATCAACTTCATCCACCTGCTCAGAGGCACCAGGACTCCTCTGGTAGCGCTTTTCCTCAGGGACTTGAGATCCTGCTCCTGAGGCAGCAGCGCCAGCCCACGCTGGGGGATGCCCTTTCTCGGAGGACTGAGCCCCAACCGCACAGGGTTCCTCCTCTGACCTTCTAGGGTCTGCTGACCCTGGACTCTCCCTTCTGTTCCCCCAGCCCAAGAGACAGTAGTAGCTTTTTACAGCTTTACCTCAGTGTTTCTGTTGCTGTTTCAGAATTTTAACACCTGTTTAACTAAACCCCCATATTGTATTCTGTTAAATAACTAGTGGGACTCTTGTTTTCATGAGTAGGCCTGGCTCAGACATAGGGTGCTTTCATAAAATGTCTGAGTGTATACATTGCAGGAAGCCAGCTCCAGAGGCTCAGGGCTCCGCGTGGTGACGGTGAAGTGAGGCCTCACAAGAGTTAGATGAGATACCGACACTACTGCCAGGCCATTGAATGTGGGTGGGCTGTGTAAGGGAGAATGGGCAGACAAAGAAATGAGAAAGGAGGAGAAGAGAAGGGTGTAGAGACAAAGATCAATGTCTAACACTTAGAAATTCTACCTGGAGCAAGCCTTTCTGGGGTGGGCTGACACTGGTTGTGAACTTTCTGAAGGGGAGTCACAACCAGGTTGTAGATCTTAAGCCGTGTTTCTTGAGCTGGGGAGAAGTTATTATAAAACTAACTGGCTATTAAGCTCTCTAAAAACGAGACTAACTATGACCTGGGCCACTTATTAACACAGTAAAACTATGTTGTCAAAAAAAGGCATGTCACTTGAGGGACTCAGAGTCCCTCATCTCCTTCTCTGCTCAGAGGGATCATCTTCGTCTGATCTGAAATGAATCTCAGTTATGTCCAATTTTTTTTCAAACACTTGATTCACTCACCAAAACCACCCTGGGATTAGATCAAAGGATATATAACATTCAGTTTCTCTGTTGAGATTACTTACTGCACTGAACATCAAATCTACATAAAATTTTGTCTCAGCTGTTTTACACTTTTTGATGGATATAATATTATGCTTTAGAAATGCTCACTCATCTCACTAGAATACCATTTTAGATTCTTAAAGATGCCAGATACTTATTGTCATCCAAATAGGTCCTATTAGGGGTCTTGTTGTTGTTGCTGTTTTTGGAGAACTCAAAGCAACATACATTTTCTTTGCTCATCAATCCTCCATGGACTGGTAAGTATGAGTTCAGTCACAGTGGGTGTTATCTGACATCCTGTCATTTGGCTTGGGAAACTTTTCAGAAATAGCAAAATATTGTCATTTCTAGACAACTACTATGACTTTACTTGTTATAATAGGAAATATGTAGAGAAAATACCTTGCCTGGCCCAGGACTAAAAACTCCAAGTCATGCTGCATTAAGTCATTAGACAGTAAATTTATGGAAAAGCAAAAAAAAAAAAATGTATTGAAGTAGAAACTTATAATAGATAACCATTCATTATGGAAATATCCTAACCACCAATAATCATTTTTCCAAATAAAGACAACTCTTTTTTGACTCTTCAATGAGATGTTCAAGATTTGGCAGGTGACCAAAACAACAATTTTGTGTTCATCTAAGGATTTCCAAAGCATTTTAAGAGGGTTAATTCATTATCTTCCATGCTATAATAATAAATTATGTATTTCTGGGTAATCATGTTCCTTCTTCATGGGAAAAGATACCAAAGTAATATAATAAAAACCTTGTTTTAAGAGAAAGCAAAAAGACCAGCAAAAAAAAAAAAATGGAGTCCTGTCTTGTGGACCTCTAAATCTCCCATTAATGCAAAAAATTTTAGCACAAAGAATCATGCTATAAGAGTTAAACAAGTCAGTAGTTCACTTTATACTAATATGTGAGGAAAATGAGTATCAGAAAGACCAAGTGACAAGTTGGGGACAGCACCAAAACAGAGCTCATGTTTTTCCAAGTAATTTTCAGTCCAGTATAATTTTTGCTAGCACCTCCACTGCCCACCTGCCCTTTCATTGTGCAGGCAACTCTACTCTATCATCTCATTGCAGTATTCACCTGTGAAAATATGATACAGTTAGGCTTGGCTGAGATTCGGATTGGGAAGGGAGTAATATTTGCCTACAGGACTTTTTCTTTCAGTTTTGAATCCCTTGAATACTCATGTGACCTTTCAGCCACCCAGGGTCAGCCCTGATGGCAACTTGCTAAGACCCTGACATATTCTCTGCCCAAGATTTCTCTACTTTTCTTAAGCCATCAAAATACTTCCCTGTGATCTTATAAGTGAAAATGAATGTCAACCTTGATCTAATCATATATATTTAACTATCATTACAATTCTACTGATGTTACTATACTTTTACTAGACAACTCATATTTGAAGGACTACGTGCTAGTCATTGTACTAAGTAATTTAGGTACCAAATGTTACACAGTGAAATAGTTTAATTTCTCTATTATCTGCAGTTGTTTGATAGTTGCCAAATATTTTTTGAATATTATAGAATATCTGTTTCTATAGTGAAAGTGTAGTGTAGGAGGTACCATGCCTGCTACTTGTTAGCACCTCCTACTAGGTATTTGAAGGCTGGGCATTGAATCTTAAAGTAGAGTTCTTATATTTTTACACAGTTCTACAAGAATACAGTTGGTTAAATGAATAAATATAAATTCACATTTTGTAAAAAAATCTGTAAGGAAAATTTAATTGTGTCCAATATCAAACTGGCCAAGAGAGCCAGTGTAGAACATGTAAATTTGTTAATGTTAAAATAAAATTTCAATTTTAGTGCCTGAGCTGTAAATATAATTCCTTGTTCACTAAAGTCATTTTCAAAGTATCTTTTTTTAGTATGTCTGTTAATTTTTTAAGTGACATAATTATCTTGGTTTGAATTTTTACCTCGCAAAGGACTCAAAGAAGAATGAAAGAATGTACCCAGCACATAACACTAAACTAACTGAGAAGCTTATTAGTTTGGTTTTTTTTGTTTGTTTGTTTGTTTGTTTGCAGCTTTGAGAAACAATTCATGTATGATACAATGCACTCATTTAAAGTATATAATGCGATGTTTTTAAGCATATTGTAGATTTTTAAAAGAAATCAAGACTTAATGTTTCAGTACAATACTCTTTAAGTGTGAGTGGCAGAGAAGGAGGTATATTTTTCAGAGAGAAAAAATCCTGATATTAAAAGCTATCAGATAGATTTTTTTGCTTAAGGAAGGATTTAAAGCCTTGAAAATCCACAAAATGTAAATTCAACATGAACTAAACACAGGATTGTAAGGATTTTTTTTCCTGCAATGAATAAAAGAATGTGAGTTCTTTGCCTCTGTAATTTCCCTAAATCAAGGGCACATATAACTATTTTTCAGCCTTATCTCATGAAAGCTTTGAGCTTCCCCTTCATGTTATAATATATTATTTAACATTTGAATGTGTCAACACCACATTAGGCACTTTAAAAGAACAGAATTAGCCATGCTTCCTACTCAGGGGACTTGTCTACTAAGTATCAGACTAAAGCAAAATGCTATAGTATTCCCTCACATCAAGCACTCCATAGAGTGAGAGTTTCCCTTAATTCTTCCATAAAATCAATGAGATTTTTCTCTTTTTACACAAACTCAAAGGAACACTCTTTGATTTAACATACACCTTTAGAAGTTCTGTTTGGGCACATTCCATGTCTTTCTTTTATCATGGGACAGACTCAGTGACTAGGCCTAAAATTAGACCTATTAAATGTGGTTTTTGTGACAAAGCAAAAGGAGATTCCATTTTCACTAACTCTGCAGTCACCTACATTATGGTAAGTGGGACACTGAAGCAAACAAGAGAACTTATTTCTCTTATGCACCTTTATCATGTACACTAAATAAACAAGTTGATGTTTTATGAAAGTAAGAAAGCCTGAAAAAAAATGTATATAATATGCTTCAGTCTGGAAATGCTTTTGCAAAGTGATAATTAGACACTTTGTGGGTGTGAGATGTATAATGCAAGTAGGAAGCTCAAAATCTCTGGTTACCAAGCTAAACTCTCTATAAGATAACTAGAAGTCTATATTAAAACATCCATTTTCAGTCTAATAACTTGTTTAGTCACTGAACTACTAATTTGTTTCATTTATAGTTTTACTAGGGACTCCTTAAACTTTTGAATCTGCCAGATTAACTGCTTGTATAAATACTCTGTAATCAACTAGATTAATTAGTCAAATTAGCTCAGTATTTCTTCCTCTATACTTAGAACTTGAAGAGTTCATAATGTTCAAATTAATAATTCAGCATTGGTTCCTACTCTAAAGTCTTTTTAAAAACTAAATTTAATAGTGGCAAGAGTTACAAATTCAGAAATAGTATAATTAAGCAAGCAGATGTACATTTTGAAACAGTGCCTCAATGGATATTAAAATGTCCTGAATAAATTCTTGCTACAGTTTAGTTTAGTGATTTAAATTTTCGGAAGAAATAATGAAGTAAGCCAAATAATTATAAGCATACAGTGTTTTCTAAAAGACTTCAAACCAACTTAATTATATATATTCATAATATTTTATGTGTTTCTCAGAGACTTGGAGCAAAATACTTTGAAAACTTGACTTGTTGACATTTGTCATTTACCATAAACGGTATCATCAGTGTGCTGGTTCATAGATGCATTTGGGCATATTCGTCCCAGATGGTTCTCTCAGCATTCTCATCAAATACAAGGTGGTATTTCATAGACAAAAAGGTCTTGTCTTAAGATATCAAGCCTTGAAAATGAGCCCTGAATTCTCTCTGCCACAGTGTAGTGCTTTCTCAGAACAAATACTCGTGAAATTAGATAATTTCATTTTGCAAACAATCTGGAAAAGATTTGGAGAATGAGGACAAGGGGGAGTGAAGGGGGATGGTGAGAGGAACCTACTCAGGTTTTCTAGCACGAATTTTGAATTTTGCCTTGAGATGTTTAGAATTGGAATAATCAAAAGGTAATCATATTACCTAACTTTGGACAGAAAATGTAAACTAATTTCAAGTGTTTAGTACCTACCCTTTCTGCTAAAACTATGAGTCTCCATAATGGACAGAACATATCATGAAAAGTTAACCTACCTGAGTCTACCACTAACTCTTGCAAATTATCTGTAGCTAAGGAGTGTCATAAAAAATATCTTATATTCATAAACTGGCAGCAAAATGTTACTGGAAAAGTGGTAGGTAGGGTTTTGGAAGGACAGACACCCCAGTAAAAATTATTCAAAACCAGAACTAACTAAGTTGCCACATAGATTTTTTTCCAAATAATATGGGAAGAAATCCATGAAAGAGTTCAATTCTTGAATCTTTTCCTGTTTTGTAGTTATTAAAATGAAGCATAAAGAAGCTCCTAGAAATCCAGAATTTAAATAATTCATAAACTTTTATTAAAAGTATTTTTAACCCATTTGTCCAAATCTAATGGGGCAGCAAATGTAAGGGTGAATAGCAATGTGATTCCTTACAATGTTCCTTATAATCTGACTGGTAGAAGCACTCTGAGTATATTTCCTCAAGGAGAGAAATAAGTGAAATGGAAGCATGTAGTTATTTAAAAAAAAAAAAGAAAGTATAAGTGAGTAGAGATGTAAGTTTTGCAGTCTGATAGTTTAAAAGACTATTTTAAGGATCAGCTAAATATTTGAGGCTGGTTTCCTCATTCATAAATAACAAATATCCCCTCCTATCAGACATCTCACAGGAAGTACTCGTATATTTCAAATAGAAAAGATAACAGTTGTATATGTGTGCTACACTGACAAACAGGATAATTTGAGGTTAGGCATTTTCAACAATGTGAAAAGCCAAACTCCGGTAATCAAATGCGACTGAATCTACAAATATCTTCAGGTAAACTTGGCAGACTAGATGAACAGTTTTTCTGCCCGACACGTACATCTTTTCCACTAAGATTCTTCCAGAATGCTGGAATGCTTTAAAGTATGCTACTAACAGGGAGAGAGTATATATATTTATGTAAATGCAGACTTTTGAAGAACAACATTTTAAAATGATGTTCTTGTCACCAGGATCAAATGGAAGCTTATACCAGCTACCTCCATAGGCATGAAGCTGAAATGATTTTTCAAGGTCACATTAAAGGCAGAGTAATTTTAGGTTGAACACTTTGTTTTAGGAAAGAAAAAGAAAAGTATGCACATCTCTATTCATGATGTGTGTGTGGGTGGTATCGTTTTGAGAACTTAAGGAGTGTGGCGCTTGGTATAACCTAGGCTATGAGGGAAACCATTTAGAAACACTGTCAACGATTCTGGCAGGAAAGACTGTATAAATATACTGTAGCCTCGAACACAAGTGAACTTATTTAAAAAAAAAAAAAAAAAAAGGAAACTGCAAATGAAAACTTCAAAACTTCTACCCCCACGATGAAATAAGTGATATGAAGGAGGAAGTTATCAAAGGTTTTCATATCCACCCTCTACCTAATTTCAAAAGCCCAGTTCTTATTTTCTTTTCAAATCTGAGGGTTCCGTATTCATCCAACATAATTGGTAGAAGAGTCTCAGCATATTTTTTGAAATCACTTATAAGACTGCCAAATGTCTTGGGAACTTTTTCCTCTAATCACTCCTGAATCCGTCCAAATTGGTTTTAAATTATTCCATTCGTAATGGTAAATTTTTATTACAAACATGTTTTTTTTACTCCAATTTAAACACAGATATGTCAGTTTGAAGTTGAAATAATTAGATCCTACATGGTTGTTCATGCGGCACATTATTATATGATATCAAAATCCTATCCCACCATGGAAGAGATGTGGAAGGTTTCTATAAATTCTAAGTCGATGTATTTCATTAAAGGGCTTATAGTGTGCATGTAGGTATGCATATATTTTCAAACACAAACACACAGAACCATAAATTATCCTCCACAGCATCCCTTTTAAAGTGTTTTTTTCTTTTAAAAATCTTTACATGAATAATATCCAGCATCATGGACCTTGAACACTGATGATTCTGGCTAACGCTTTTATCCTTTGCTTGAAATTACAGGATCAGTCTAGCCAGAATTTATGAGAACCAGACCCCAGACCTCACATAGCTCACATATTAGACCATTAGGCAACTAACTACCTCTGAACAATTTCAATGCATTATCTCGCCTTTTCCCTGGGGCATAAACTTCACTCGTCCATACTTTTAATATATTTGTCTGCATGAAGCAGATCGAGTTATTACATGCCAGCAGATCACGACTTACAGAAATTTCATTGCTTCACAACGTTATGCAGCAAACATCTCTGCTCTCCACCCTGATAGGGAGCCGCAGGGAAGTGGTCAGTGCTGCAAATGTTTGTAAATTATCTAGTAGTTTACGTAAAGCCTATTTATATTTTTACTTAAACACTTTAAACATTTCCATACATTCCCACCCATGAACACTTAACCAAAGAAGCCCATATCTATGCATATTTTTAAAAATTACATGCCACTTCAAATGGGCTACGAAAGTGCTTTAGATAAATGAAAAAAAAAACAACAAAAAACACCTCACTGTTACTTTCTCCCGTAGAGTTTTTATGTTCCTGATTGAACATTTCTTGTCCATATTTACATTTTGATTTGCAGATTTCTAAGTCTTCCAAGCCAGGAATTTATTTGCTTTTCAGAAAAAGAAATTTAGTGATCAAGATTTAAAAATTAATTGATCTTTGAACTCCCCTAAACCTTTTACCTGGATTACAAAACCATTACGTTCTTTTCTTTCATTAGGCTTTTTTTTTCCTCAGCAAGGCTGAACAGGAAACAAGGGTGATCCTGTCCTGTCCCTAGAGACTGTTCATCAGCTAGCTCAGTTTACAGCTATTAAAAAAAAACACAAAAAAACCTGGAGGCAAGCAGCACTTAGAAACGTTGCATTTTATCATGTGGGATTATTATTATTGTGGTAACGTTGTGACAATGGGCATTCTTAGACGTGATGCTTTTTGTTATTATTATTTTTTGTTATCCATTCTGAAGTTAGTTCTCTGGGCTAGTTAATCATTTCCTCTAGTCTGTTACATATGTATTTTTAAAATACTGGTTAACAATTTTGCTACTTGGCTTTTCCCATTAAAATGTACTTGGGAAAGGAAGACCATGGTCCTGTTATCTAAAACAAATTTTCTCATTTAGTTACAAACTAAAACAAACAGCAAGGGAAGGTCATTAGTCTCACAGACTAAAATTGTTTTGATGAAGGCCAGCTTTCCATTCTGTTGACAAGCGTCTCAATTCTTTTCAGCAGCTCTGGGTGTCTACACTGGAAGAATGCAGAGCAGTCATCAGCCTCAGGGAACCAATGGCTCTTGGTGACAATTTGCAGAACTACCACTGATTGAAATATTTCCCTGTCTCCCCTTTTTGTATCCAAAGGTTGGATAATTAATAATGTAAATTAGTTCTTACAGTTAGATTTGAATGTAAATGCTGCTTGAATTTAGCTGTTGTCTACTATTTAGCAATAGTGGATTCTCAGTCTAATTATGAGTTTCTTCAGGGTGAAGTCAGGGAATTGAAGAGGACCTGCAACACTCTACCAAGATTATCTGTGAGAAGGCAGACACTGTGTTTCGTTCTTATAACAGATCAAATACTGTGCCACAATGTGGAATTGGTAAATAAGAGGCGTGGAGTGCATGGAAAGAGATTGCAAGCTCTGCAGGTGACCTGGCTTTCACACTGGGTTGGGAGCTGAGGGCTGACTGGTCTTGTGATTAATGACCAAGCCCTCTAAGCTGCATGATTTCATCCCATTGTGAATCCAGATATGGAAGTCATCTCACATATTACACCTTTGAATTCAGTTCTCTTCTTACTATTTACCCTCAAAGGTTTTACTTGTCAAGTCCTCTAACCTTCCCGAAACTGGACAGAGTTGTAAATCACTAAAAAAGACGCCCTCCAGGGTTGGAAGGGTGAATTCAAACAGCCTCTGGAAAATTCAGGATAAGAAGCACTATAGAGAGATAGCCCAGGGATTTAGAAGTCGGGAAATTTCGGTTCTATTTTGAGCTATGCCTTGAGCATGTTGCTCTCTACAAAAACTGCCAGATGTGAGAGCAAAGACAGCTTACTTGGTGGAGTGCTTGAGGAATTCTTAATCAGAGAATCTAACGCTGAGAATGAAATTCTGCTCAGGGTTCTTTTAAAATATTGTAAAACAAACCAATACACTGGGCTGAAAAGCTCTCTACCCATCTAGGTTAATTTTTACTGTATGCCCGCAGACTAAAATATGATCCATCTTTTTGGAGGCATAAGTCACATTTGGCTATATGTTCACTTTGAGTTGAGAAATCTAGGTGTCACTGAGTCATCTGGTGTCTCAGCCCACTCGATTCCTCTCTAACACACGTGTCAAGGAACAAACATACCCACCCGGCTTCAGCTCATTTAGGAAAGTGAATCCTACCACTTCAGCAAGGCATCTCCTTTCCCATTCAGACACTGGTGCTTGTGAAGTGCTGCCTGACATCAAGCTGGAACCTGCAGCCCTGCACTGCACCTGCACTGATCCCTACCCTGTCCTCTGTCTGAGGTCAGGTCACAGAGCAGCCCAGTCACCTCCTTCCACACGACAATCCTTCCATCCCTTAAAGGCAGCTGTATTTTCCCCAGTGTTCTCTCTCCCAGCTCACACAGCCCCTGTTGCTTCAGGCCATCCCTCATACAAGAGGCCTTTGACGGATATCACCACACTGCCAATTTCATCAGATTGGGCTTTAACACGTGACAGATTTTCAATGTCTCCCTTAAAAGGGGGAGCCCTTATCTGGAACCCTAGTCCAAACCCAGCGTGGACTACACTCTGTACAACTTCCATCATTCTTGATATTTTGTTCTATTGATAAAAGGCTTTTTTTTATTTTTAGCCTCATGATATTATGCTTACTATTAGCTAAAATCTCTCCTTCTATCATGTAACTCCTATCTTACAATTATAAAATAGAATTTTGGTACTTAAGCATTATTTACATTTATCATCTTTACAATTTCTTCTTGTTAGAGTTGGCTCATTGTTTTAGTAGATCCAAAACTCTTTGGTGTTAAGCAACAAGCTAAGTGGTTCTTACTCTGTGTGAAGGGCACTGCTCTGAGGGTTTCCCGTTTCACCAACAGGTTTGATCCAGGCAGAGCCCTATGAGGTAGGGATTCCTCTCCTACATTTGCTGATGAAACCAAGGCTGAAAGGTTAAGTGAATTGCCCACGATCACACCCTTAGTACGCAACAAAACCAAGATTCAAATCTAAGTGATCTAATTGTACATGGATTGTTCTTTCTATTTGCTGTGCAAATTCTTATGATTTCTTTGGATTTTGGACTTGCCATTTTACATAGTGGCTCTCTCTTCATCCAGCAAAAATTAGAAAGGGTCATCAATGTCTTCAATCAATTCATTATTTCTAAAATAATAGCATATAACTGAGCCAAGGACAAAGCCAGTGGTGCTTGGGTGCCAGAAATCTACAGGTACTGACTTTTCTTAACAAAGCCATCGGACTCAACTCTCACCAACCTATGACTTTTCACCATGTTCACAAGGACCTCATTGATTCATTTATGTGATACATACAGAGTTTCTAGTGTACCAGGATCTGTGTCAGGCACTGGGCAGACTTAGGTGAACAACAGATATGGGCACCACAACAACTGTCAGAGGCCATGACCAGTCTGGTTTAATTTACTCATAGTAGATCCATGCTGACTCTTAACGATCAATGGCTTTCTCCTCGAAAGGAGGAATAATGTCACAGTGACACTTAGTTTGTCTGCCTGGGGGGAGGAGGTTAGTATTGAACCCAGCAAAATGTGCAAAACAAAGGGCATATGAACCAGGATGACCGAGCAAGGACGCTCTGCGCTGAGAATTGCGGGCCCCCGCCTATGGTGAGCAACTTTAACTTGTGGGGTCTTTAATCTTAAGAAAAGAGGGACAAGGTTTTCAGTCATCCAGCCATATGACAAATATTTCCTTTCCCTCATAACCATGAACCTACTACAAATACACTTTTCCAAAGTCCAACGCATACAAAATTCACCCAGAAGATATTGTGTGAAAACCGATCAAGGTGGAATTTGATAAATAAATATAATTTAGCTTCCATTTATTAAACAGATACTATGTGCTTGACACTACATTGAGCACTTTAAAAAATCTTGTCCTTATAGTAACCCTACTGTGAATGTAATTTTTAAACCACATGTTTAAATTTAATAAGTCTTTTTATTTATAGATGAGAAAATGGAGGCTTGGAGAGACCATGTCTCATAGCTGGTCAGTCATCAGAACCGGGACCATCTGAGTCCAAAAGCAGCATCCTTACCACCTCCCATAGGGAAACAAGGTGGACCCTCAGCTTTCTGTCCTCAAGTGCTCTACATTCCAGCAAGGAGAAATCTTAAATGTCAGAAGGAAAAAATAAAACGAATTTTGTGTGGTACCCAAGGCCAGTCATCTTCTGTAGCCAATAATATCTTTGTGCCTCAGCATCTCAACTGGTTAAAATAGATAAACAGGAATCACTTACAGGATAGAAAGGCTTTGAAAGTGACTACATGGGGGCCCCAGGAATACTTCCTCCACTACTTGCTTGATAATATTTGATTTAAATTAAATAGAAAATAAAGTCTTTAGATCTTAATTAGGGCAGAAGGCTCTTTACCACCATAACACAAACTTGCCAATCTCAACTTCTGTGTAGAAAACTGACCTATGCTTCAGCTTTAAATGGCTGAGTGCTGTTGAAGAAGTAGTCTTTGCAGTCGTCCCTCATAGTTCCCTCCTCCTTCTGTGCACTGGGAATCCTTTCGTGTCCCTCAGGAAACAATCCCCCGTCTCAGCCCTTCACTACTTGAGGATGACTCATTGCTTGGTGAAATTACCAAATTCACCTAATAGAAGTAGCTTCCTCCTATTCTCTCCTCTTCATATCACTAATTGTATTTCTTTGCCCCCAGTCTTAGAGAAAGAATTACCCCACCACATTGTCATGCTAATATTTCTGTATATGCATTTGATTTTCTCATTACATCTATTTTGAGTTGTTTTATTCCCACCCAGGTGCCCTTCTCTCCACCCCAACTTTCTCATTTTTAACAGATTCTTTTTGTTTGCTTACAAATATGCTTGAATATAGACTCTTTTAAAAAAAAAAGTCCTTTGTTACCCTGCTACCCCTCAAGCTAGCAACCTATTTTCACAATCTTGAAAGAAGAGTCTACTTCCGGACATGCCACTCTGCCCTTCCCTCCTTGCAATCTGGCTTCTGCCCTTGAAATTCCGCTGGGACTTGACAGACCCAAAGGTCACCAATGACTTCCTCATGGCCAAATTCAATGACATTTTCTCCCTTTTGCCTCTCAGCCTCTCCGTATCTCTTAACTATGTTGATTACGCATTTCTTTTTCATTAGTATTTACTTAGCAACTACCTTATGCCAGCCACATTAGGGGCTTGGCTTGGAATGATCTTTCAAGGTGCTCTATTTCCTCGCTGTGCTCTTAGCTCCCTGATATCTTCTCGAGCTTCTCTAACTTCTATCACTTCTAAAGATGCACTTCCACAAGGACCTGTCCCAGGCCCTCTTCTCTTCTCTATATTCCTGAGTCACCATCTCACAATTCCAGCTGTTACCTCTGAGGCTGATTCTACAGCTCTTCCTCTTCCCGCTTTTCAGTCTGCATTACAGATGCCTCAGAAAAGTCTCTCAGACTCTTTATGCTTACACACTGAACCTTATTTTCTCATAAACTTACTCCTCCTGTGTGTCTTTTAATGGTTAACAGCATTGTAATGGAGTCTGGCTCAAACCTGAGCAGTGTTTTGGGATCCTCTGCTCCTTTTCCTTGCTTACCACACCTAAACTGCCAAAACCTTCAGAGTCTTCCTCAGGTAATTCCTCACACTTGCCTCTTCATTTCCATTTCTGTTCTCCTAGTGTGGAAACTCATGAACCTTCACTTAGATTAGAGTTTCACAATCCTTAGTCAGTCCCCTGACTGTTTGGATTTGGGCATTGTGGGCTGATCACATTCACTATACTATTTAATATTTTAAATTTAATAGATCAAGCTTTACCCCTTTAAACTCATCCATATCAATATGGAATCAGTGGTTTGATGTGCAAGTTGTATTTTTCTAATACATAGTTATGTTATTATTAAAATCACAATACCACTTAAATTCACCTTACCTACCACAAATCACATACATACTCCTCATACTTTGGGAAACATTTATTTTGATTATACAAAAGCCTCATAACCGGTCTTTCTATCTCGTCTTTTGGTATGTCAATCCATTTGATTTAATCCTTGCAAATGAATTGTTCAAAATTACAACTATATCCTATCAGTTTCTTTTTTTGTATTTTTCTGAAGTGAGAAACAAGGAAGCAGAGAGACAGACTCCCGCATGCACCCCACCGGGATCCACCTGGCACGCCCACCAGGGGGCGATGCTCTGCCCATCTAGGGGGTTGCTCTGTTGCAATCAGAGCTATTCTAGCGCCTGAGGCAGAGGCCACAGCTCAGCGTCCGGGCCAACTTTGCTCCAGTGAAGCCTTGGCTGCAGGAGGGGAAGAGAGAGACAGAGAGGAAGGAGAGGGGGAGGGGTGGAGAAGCAGATGGGCGCTTCTCCTGTGTGCCCTGGCCGGGAATCGAACCCAGGACTTCCACACACTGGGCCAAAGTTCTACCACTAAGCCAACGAGCCAGGGCCTTGTCGGTTTCTTGACCGAAAACTCAGTCTCTATCAAGTCAGATCTAAAATATATACTTAACAAGTGTTGTCTCCAGTCTGAATGGATCTTCCCAACATTGTTCCCTGTTGCTGGGGCAGCCTTTACCTCAGCCTTTATGGAACCAATCACTGTTGGCCTTACTTTCCCTGCCCAGTTCCTGCTACTCCCCTCCCATCCCCCACCTATCACCTGCCTTCAAAGTTCTCCCTCTCCTCCCCCCATCAGCAGCCTCCTCAAAACATCCACTAATTCCTTCAGCTGGAAGTAATCTTTCCTTCCTCCAACCCCCACCCTTTTCTCTGGACGCGTTTACCCATACCACCCTCTTCTTTGGACACTTTCCACTCTCTATTTTAATTTTTGTTATGTATTCACATTTTACCTCTCCTACATGTGTTTAAATTCCTTGAGGGCAGGCTCTGGTTAGGATTCATCTTTGCATCCTCCTATCTGTTACTGCTCAAAGGAGAAAAAAAAAAGACCACTAAATATGGGTTGAATAAATAATTACTGTGTTTGGCAAAAGTAGGTTTACAGTTGTGAGTATACAAAACACAAGAGTTTAGCTATTGTTAGAATCCTATGCACATATTTTTCCACACAACAACTGTGAACTTACTTTTGCCTGCTCCTATCTATGAGTCAGGTAACATTTTGGTGTATGAAAATTTTGATTAATTTCTCATCAAGCAGAATTTTTTTTTTCTTAACAATTCCCTGTGTTTTGGTGGCAGCAGGGATTGCTCAAGTCAATGAAAGAGTTTCTTATGTCACCTCTTGGCCTACTTGTGCCTATATTTAAATAAGAAAAATAAAAGACATGTCATAGGTATTGTTATTATATAGAAGCACAGAAAGTGGGACGGTTTGGGGTGACAACTGAAGTTTTTATTCATTTTTTGTTTTGTTTTTAATAGACATTTTTCAGAAAAAAAGTGAAAGAGGGATTTCTTGTTTTGTTTTGTTTTTAATTAAATGTGTTGGGTTTTTTCAGAGCCTTCTTCCCAGTACCTGACTAATTTGAAAATTATACAAAACCATGTCTACTAGACAGCTCCATCCCCTCAGAAAAGCTGTTTCCTTCAATGGCTGACCACAGCTGGAGCAGAGCTGTGAGCTGTTCCCACCCGGTGTTAGTCCAACCCCTCCCAGAGGGCACCCGGAGCAGTGTGAGCAGCAGTGTGAGCTGCCCCAGAAGCAGAAGAGCAAGGCCCTCAGATTATTCTGCCCTCAGCAGAGACCCCCTCCTCCAGCCTCGAGGGGACTGAGTGACATGAATTCTCAGCTTACTGGGCCAGTGACTTTGGGAAACTCCAGAAAACACCTCTCGGCCCTGGCCGGTTGGCTCAGTGGTAGAGCGTCAGCCTGGTGGGCGGGAGTCCCGGGTTTGATTCCTGGCCAGAGCACACAGGAGAAGTGCCCATCTGCTTCTCCACCCCTCCCCCTCTCCTTCCTCTCTGTCTCTCTCTTCCCCTCCCGCAGCCGAGGCTCCATTGGAGCAAAAGTTGGCCCCGGGCGCTGAGGATGGCTCTGATCCTGGTCGGGTGCATGCGGGAGTCTGACTGCCTCCCTGTTTCCAACTTCAGAAAAATACAAAAAAAAAAACAAAAAAAAAACAAAAAACACCTCTTGGGAAGCCAAAGGCATTGCCTTCATCAGAACTCTCATTTTTGCTTCAATACATACCAGCAATTCTTTTAGGGTTAAAAAAAAACACCTTTGTGCTAAATTGTCTATCTTAGAATTGCTAATAATTTTAGGTTGCACCTTTTCTTCTTTTAAATTTATGAGAGAAGGCAGGAAGATGTGAAATAAAGGCAACAGATATGTCACCTAGAGACGTGAGCATTATCACATACTGGACTCCATCAGACACCTCCTGTAACCAACCAGCATTTCCCACTAACATCCATAGGCCTTTTTGTGTACTATGAAGTGGTTCAGACTTTTGGAGTCTTCTCCTTCTGAATTTCTTTCTAGAATCTTCTTCTCCATAATAGAATGTAAACAAGCCATTCTCAAATTGGCCTTTGGGCCTCCTCCACTACTGTGTGAGCCTAATTGTTGGTCACACCCAGAAGTTTCTACTTAGCATTCCAGAGCTAAAACTGTAGAAAAATACTTTTAAACAACTATAATAAGTGCCCCTTTCTCTTCTTAAGAGAAATAATCATTTCGATCAGTGCTTAGGGTAACTAAGGGCTCTTCTTGTTCAGAGAGCATATGAACTTGAACATTCTCAGCAAACAGGTGCTGCCATCTTGAACACTGTGCTTATGATCCAAATTCTAGCAATAAGCCTTGGCTGTTGTATTTAAGTGCAAAACACAGTCTGAGCAGGTTAGGGCCTTCATTGCTCAAGGCAGTATCAGACAACTCTACAGGAAAATGAAAATAATCTGCTATGATGTCAGGAAATTTTATAGACTCATGGAATAATAGAGATGGAAACGACCTCAATGGTTGATTCCCTGGGATGTGTTGGCATGCCCCAGGTGTCCCGGGAGAGCCTCGTGTTGAGCTGCTTGCTCTTTATACATGTCCACACCTCTGCCTCCAGGCCTGTCACTAGCACTCTTGACACCACATATTGAGAACACCCACAGAGATTCCAGAACAAGACCCAGACTTCATCAGAGAAAGCCCAGCAAGGTCCCCTGCACGTCTCTGGGATGGTACCTTGGTAGTATTTGAGAAAAGTAGCCAACAAAACTCGTTCTTGCAGGAATACACAGTTCAAGATTATGAATCAGAGTAAAGCCACATTGCAGTCTCTGGTTGATTTAATTTATTCTCAAAAATCCCAAGAAAAGAATACATGAAAATTGTGTTAAAATGTCTTATTGCCCTGACTGGGTGGCTCGGTTGGTTAGAACATCGTTCCAAAGTGCAGAGGTTGTGGGTCCGATCCCGGGTGAAGGCACATACAGGAACAGAGTGATGCTTCTGTCTCTCCCTCTCTCCCTTTCTCTCCCTCTCTCAAGTAAATAAATAATTTTTAAAATGCCTTGTATCAAAAGTTTGTTTCATTCGCCTTTTCAACATCATTGATATGTAAGCACACTTTTAAACACGTCACTGTTAATTAATGCAAGTCCTCATTGCAATTTCATCCAGTCGTTCCTGGTTTAGTGGGCTTTAAGTTCTAAATAAAATATTAAGTTAAAGGACATTTTTAGGAGAAAGGGTAAAATGAGAAAAGATGAGCAGTGGGACTTCAACAAGGACTCAAAAGACATGACTGAAAGTACAAAAGCTTCAAAGCAGGACTCCAATGAATAGGATTCGCCAAGGAGCCTGAGCCTAAAGACTTCTGGTGTGATGGTAGCAAAACCAGCTCCTGCTTTAGGAACCGGGGTGTCGGCAGTGCCCTTCCTGCTGACACTCCACCCTTCCAGGCATTATTTACTAACTGACTCATTGAATTTTGAAAACCAGCTCCATATGACCTCTATCTAGTATAACTTTTGAAAATGAGTTCCTAATGTTAATCTGACCCCTATAGGGAGAAATTTCAAAGGTTGATGTTCAGCAAATGAGTTTATGAAATGTGATTTTTATGTTTGCTCACTGTTAAAAATGGCACTGACCACGTGAATGGCAGTGCTGCCCAAGTGAAACTGCTAATTACCCTCCTGCTTGGGAAGGACCATTGTTATGCTGATGTTGCTGGAAGAGGGTTTTTTGTGCCAAAAAGTTTTAAAAAGAAAGAAGAAGAGGAAGGAAGAAGGAAGCCATGTTTTTGCAGAGTGAGAGCAGAGAGAAGCACAGTGCTGAGGAAGAAGGAAACCAAGATGGCAGGTGCTGAAGGAGAAGCCAGTTTGTGCAGAGAGGAAAGGGAGAAGGTGTGCAGATGGGGAACCAGAGGTGACTGAGCTGGTGGGGGCCTTTGATTCTAGGAAAACCTGGATGTGTCAGTAGCTTTGTGAGCTCTGAATGAGTGGAAGGGAAGTGTTTTCCCTCTCTGTGTTTTATTCAGCGTCCAGGTGCAAGGCTAGAATAAAGGAATGGCCCACCATTTTTTGGCTCCACTGTTTCTTTACCATCTGCCTGAATCCAATGGGAACCTGCATGTGTATGGCCATGACGGCAGCGACTACTGGCCATAGAGTTGACAAGTTATTTCTATGTATATAAGTGAATAAATCTATTATACATCTTTCAAAGAAACGGGGGGGGGGGGCGATCTGTAAAGCACTTAGAGATCCTTTGGGAGATAAAGTGCTACATTTTTTTTAAAAGTTATACAACTACTTCTAATCTCCTTCCCTTGTTTTCAGTATTTCTTTATATGAATTTTTAAATAAATAAATCTTGCCTGTTCATACATACTATGTATTTTATTCTGAACATTCTTAATCTGACCACTGATTTTTTCATTTACTTAGTGTTTTTAAACACCAATTTTTATTAATGTTTCTGCATCACTATTGATTTCCATTTGAAACAACTCAATCATGTTATTAAAATTTTGATAGCAGTAACGATACCCATAAATAAGTCTCAAATTAAACCATGGCCTGTCAGTCTCGCTCTCTCTCTTTTTTTTTCCTGAAGCATACAAAATACTTGGGCACTGTAACTATATAAATAAATTCCACTTTATGCCAATGAATAAAATTTTGATTATCTCGAGAAATTTGAAATGCCAACTTCTCTAACACTTTCCCGGGTGTAACCTTATACCTTCTCCGTCACAGCCCTGATCTGTGATTTTATAAACGATGCTGCTAACTTTCAATTTATGCAAATCTGTCTCAAATCACCCTTTCATTATTCATCTTGTCCCTTTTTTCTATCACATGGATATTTGATAGCTCTATTTCTCTCTTAATAACTCAAGCTGGTGCTAATGAGGTGCTTTTTTCTTTCAAAATTTCTCCCTCTTACAATACACATAGCTCACTAGAGACACAGAGCTGTTAACTGCTCACCTGAGAGAAACTTAAGTCCACTCCCTGAAAGAGAAGCCAATGAGCACAGATGGCTGAATGCCTGAATAACAGTAAAAACAAACTTCTGCCGACTCAGAGTTTCTGAAGCCACTCTGATGTAACTTTGTGGAAATGCATGTGGCTTTTTGCACTGTTTCTGGACCACACTTACAATGTACATTTTCTTAAAGAAAGAGATTGGAGATATTTAGGTATATATAAAAAGACTAACTACTCTATCTCCAAGCAATAACTGAGGTTTCAGGACTATCACCTTTTCCTAGCTGAGAAAGTCCGGACATATACATGCAACCACTCTGGGCATTATTTGCTTGCTTCATAGTTGAAATGAAAATAACAACAATGTAAATTTAAGGATGGATTGGTTTGTCTGAAAGCAATCTTCTTTCTATGCCAGAGTAAATAATTTCTTGCCCCCATGAAAAGAGGTTTGCTAGAGGTTTCTGGTAAACCAGGTTCTTATGAAAGATACCCAAGAAGTAACTTTAAGGCAGGGTCTGCGTGAGGCAGCCCACCGACCCAGCAGCCCTCTGACTCCTATGAGGAAATCCCGCCTGAGTGAGGGGCCACATGTGGATGGGGAACTGAGTGTTGTCTTTTAAAGGACACCACTGGACCTTACTCCATCCCCCCGGAAGTCTACCATACCACACACCTTGAAACTTTCTCATCACCATTTAACCCAGTTTGTGAAGGGGTTTTCTGTTATTCGTTGGTAAAAATATTCTAACGCAGCTTCCTAGTATCTCTTTGTGAATACACATTTAGAAACCATTCATTTGAAAAATTTCCTGTTCTTCTAATTCTTAAAATGTTTAATTTACTAAAATACTACCTAAGATGAATGTCCATCAACTTCCACTGTGTTAATAAAGATGCTGCTGGTATTTTTGATAAATATACTTGATATTTCAGCAGCATGCTAACACCTAGCATAAGTCTCCAAAAGGCCTGCAGACCTCTAGAAAACTACTTTTCATTACAAACCTTAAGAATTTTACAATCTAACATCCTCTTTTTTATAGAAGAAGTATATAGGTGGACTGAAACATCTGCTATCAATAACTCTACTTTTTTTAAATGTTAAATTGAATACAGAGAATGAAACAATAGAAAAGTAATCATTTATATGCTACCATTGTCTATCTGAATATAGAAAATCAATTTAAAGAATGCTTAAAGTAAGAACATTTCAATTTTTTCTCTCAGATTATGTTGTTTTATCACCAGCTCCCTAGAAATTATAGATATACTATTTCCATAATCTATATATACAGTGTGTCCGCAAAGTCATGGTGCACTTTTTTTTTTTTTTTTGTATTTTTCTGAAGCTGGAAACGGGGAGGCAGTCAGACTCCCGCATGCGCCCGACCGGGATCCACCCGGCACACCCACCAGGGGGCGATGTTCTGCCCCTCCGGGGTGTCGCTCTGCCGCGACCAGAGCCACTCTAGCGCCTGGGGCAGAGGCCAAGGAGCCATCCCCAGCGCCCGGGCCATCTTTTGCTCCAATGGAGCCTCAGCTGTGGGAGGGGAAGAGAGAGACAGAGAGGAAGGAGAGGGGGAGGGGTGGAGAAGCAGATGGGCGCCTCTCCTGTGTGCCCTGGCTGGGAATCGAACCTGAACTTCCGCACGCCAGGCCGACGCTCTACCACTGAGCCAACCGGCCAGGGCCCGTCATGGTGCACTTTTGACCAGTCACAGGAAAGCAACAAAAGAAGATAGAAATGTGAAATCTGCACCAAATAAAAGGAAAACCCTCCCAGTTTCTGTAGGATGATGTGGCAGCATGTGCGCATGCACAGACGATGACATAAAACTGTGTATACAGTGGAGCAGCTCACGGCCATGCCAGTCGAGATGTGGACGGTACAGAGGAAAGTTCAGTGTGTTCTGTGGCTCAATAAATTCAAATCTGTGACCAAAGTGCAATGTGAATATCAGCGCGTTTATAACGAAGTGCCACCACATAGGAATAACATTACTCGGTGGGATAAGCAGTTGAAGGAAACCGGCAGTTTGGTGGAGAAACCCTGTTCTGGTAGGCCATCAGTCAGTGACAAGTCTGTAGAGGCTATACGGGATAGCTACCTAAGGAGCCCTAAAAAATCTGTGCGTGAGCCCACATCGAACTGCACTGAATAGGTATGAAACTGGGAGAGTTTTCCTTTTATTTGGTGCAGATTTCACATTTCTATCGTCTTTTGTTGCTTTCTTGTAACCAGTCAAAAGTGTACCATGACTTTATGGATACACTGTATTTATATGATCTCTTTATATGTATAAATACATGCTTACATAATCTCTAGGACAACTAACTTTGGTTTTACATTTTTTATGGTTTTATAAATTAGTAATAAAATTAACCCAATGTAAATTCAATAAACTATATGTTTTCGAAATGTACTTCTACCTATTTCCCACAGTTGGAAGTTTTGCATTCCCTCTCAAGTTTCACAATGACCTCTGACCCATTTACATGGGTTTGTAAAAGTATATAGGTGAGTAAAAGCAGGCAAGATAAAACACAACCTGAAGTATGCTATTTGAATTCTTTCACAAAGAATCACTTTTTTTTTCCAGAAAATTATTCATTTAAGTCTACTTTTTTCTATAATAAGTCACCTCCTCAATTTTCCTGTATAATATTTTAAGTACATAAAAAGTTGAGTGGGATCTTCAGATAAAGATTTCTACTCACTTTAATACACTGTCAAAAATGATTTTTAAATATTTCAGAGAGTTTTTAACTGCTAAAAGGCAAAAGTTTGCCATTTGCTAGGTAATTATCAAAACTGTTTTAGCTTATTTGGAGCAGGCATTAAAGTTATTGATTTGGGGGAAAAAAGAGCTAAAGTATTTTTAAGTGAAGCATCACATAAGAGCAAGAACGCATTATAGAAACAGAAGAAATGCCATTTTGTGCTACACACATTTAGGTACAAAGAACAGTTTTCAGGCTGAAAAGAAAGGTGAATGGAACCCTAGCCCAGTAAACATATCCCCAACCTCTTTAATTATTACTTTCTTATTGATTGGATTCCTTAAGATAACCCATGTAAGCAGAACACCTGTGATCATAAAATTAATTTATAATGAAATGTCAACTTGAGCATAAAACCAACATAAATTTAGCCTCACCTTTATGTTAATAAATTTAGAGTTCAGGTCTGTTTTGTTTTGGGTTGAAAATATTTATTTCATCAACAAACACGGAGTGCAAACATTTGTCCTGTTAAGCTGAAGCCAGTGTTTATTTTAGCACTGCTAGGGTACCTAAGTGTTGTGTAAATGGGAAAATACTGGCTGGAGAAACATTTACACAGAAGATGTGTCTATTAAGACAATGAAAGTGTTTTAAAATACATCCTTTGGGATGGTTTTAATGACAGGGAGAAATTATACTTCAATTATAAAAACATGTAATTTGGTAAAAATGTATTCTAGAAAGTTGCTTTTTAATCATCTTGATGAATCACAAAGTTATCTTTGGAAATCTCAACAAATTTCCTCACTTTTCTTAGTCTTCTACTGTCAAGGGTCTGGAGACTAAAAATGAGGGCCTGAAAAATATTGACTTGGCTTTAAAAATACATTTAAAAGCATACAATCCTAATGTATGTGCATATATGCAAAGATATAGAATAAATATAAGTATGGACAAAGAACTGAACCACTTAGGCTAGCTCCTCACATATTTAGCAGCTGCTCAGTAAAAGCAGAGCCAATGACTTTGAATTAAAAACTGACTAGACATGGGGCAAAGGCCATCCACAGACTACATTTGGTGTTTCTTAATCCATGTTTTTTCATGGCGTGAAAAATAATGAAAAGCATTGTTTTAGGTGAATCTCCAAAGCTCTTTAGATTCATTGCTTAAAATGAACAAAAGAACTTGCTGATGGAATGGGGGGGGGGGGTTATGGTTCATCTGGCTTTCTCTCTTGCTCTTCCCAAACCCATGCTCCCATATCTCCTTCCATTACTAGAAAAAAATTCTAATTCACAATATTAATCACATCCAAAATGATTTAGGAAACACAAAATAAACTGGATCTGAGCTCACAAATACCATCATTCTCGTCATACCTTTCTGTCTGCCAACCTCTCTGTATTTAGCTTGAGGTTTGGTCCTGTTCTACAAATGAAATGTAACAACAGTCTATTGCTCCTCATGAAGACATAACAGGAAAACAGATTTCTTGAATTGAAAAGTACCTGAAATGTCATCCAGTCTATGGACACTTCTCCAGATGAAAATACACATGTGTAAATTATATCTATATAGGTAATTTTGGAAGTGGAGGTGTTTGTTATACCACACAGATAGTAATAATTAACTTATTAAACTTAGAGACATAACTTTTAAAAGTTACCTCTCATTTCTATGCATAATTCAGCCATGCAAACCTCATTCATTTCCAACTGGTCACCTTTAACAATGCCCAAATTTAGATGCAGTGGAATTGAATTGTTTAGGAGGTGCTTGGATATGAGTCCATTATATTTGAATTTTTTCCAGGATAGAAATGATCCATGGAACATTACAAATAGGGAAAGTGTTTTCTTTATTAAAATACAAATTTATATAAACACAGAGTCTGAAAAAGTTGGTTTTTCTGATTAATGAAAGTAGTTGTTACTGATAACATGATAGAGGTTAAAAAGAGACGTGCATTTTCAATAACTGCATTTGACTTAAATTCTGTGAGCAGCATGAAAGAATAATATGTGTGCAGACCAGCATCTCCCAGTGGTTTGACGGTCTACAGATCCCTATGCGAATAGAGATAGTTGTGGTTTGATTCATTGCCATGGATTTATTAATACCAGGCTTTACCTGAGGCTATTGTTTACAAGCCTGGTTTACAGTTTTTATTCAAGGCAGATGAATACTCCTGACAGAGGGTTCTACTCATTGATGTAGTTTTGTGGCATCTACACAATTAACTTTCCTTCATTGCACATCAGTGGCATGTTAAGTTTTTCCTAACAACCTCTACAAATGCATATAATCTCATCACAATATATGAAGCATGTCCAATAAAAGGAGCATTGATGGGTACTTTGGCTCAATATAGCAGCAAGATTTTATAGAGGCTGGACCAAAGAAGGGTGGAATTTGATCATTAACACATCTTCCTGTTTTTCTGTCTTTTCCTAATGATACGGCCATGTTAGAGACCATAGATTGCTCAAGGAAGTGAATGAAGAGATGCACAATTTGTTCACAAAAACAGCATGCTTACATTTTCATCACTAACTGAACCTCAGTATCTAATCATATAGCCTCTTTGTAGGCCAGTTAAAAAGTTCCCCACAGGTGAAAGTATGCTCACTGAAATGTCCCATAAATTTCACTAAGAAAATGTCATAAACCAGTACTTACTTTAGACTGCAATTTGCTTGTTTGTATGTGTGTATGTATGTGTGCATGAGTGTGCATCAATATGCTGTCTCTTCTACATATATTTGTATGTCAATATGCTGCACATGTTACCATCATGTGGCTATATCTGTCAGCATGCTAACTAAAATTGTCATAGCATATACCAGTTCAATTATGTTAAATTCTTTGCTAAGATACCTTTAAGAAATTTATTTATAAACCTCATTTGGAATTGCTGAACTATTGATTGCATTTTTCAGATGGACATACAAAAGTTTAGAGTGATCATTCTTTAGCCAAACTTTTTTTTTTTACCACTTTTGGGGTACATTACAGCGGATGAATTTTGTCTAGCAACATTTTTTTCCCTGTAAATGTATAGTTTGATCTCTATGACCCTAAAAACCTGGCAGTGTTTGGGTTTTAAAATGCATGAAATCACATAAGCGGAAGAAAGATTCGTCTGGAGGAAAACAGATATGATGACACAGGTCAAAATGTTGACTCTTCACAGGGCACCAGAGGTGTGAGTGGGAGAAAAAACCTGGTCTGGAAGATTTCACTGAGTCCAGAAAAATCCTTGCACTTAGAAGGCCAGATGGCTCCTTCCAGGAAAGCTCAGTAAGAATGTGAGAACAGGACTAAAGAAATGAGGGTAAGAGGCTCTTGCTCCTGAGGAACAAAGATGATGGGAGAGAGCAGAGGAATAAAGATAATTTTATGAGAAATTCAAGCAGCTTGATGAGTTCAGAGCTTTGGTAATGGAATGAAAGTAACAGGAACTACCACTCCTTAAAACAATTTAAATGTTAAGAGCAAATCTGTATTACCATTTTACAGATGAGGAAACTGAAGCTGAGAGAAATTAAATGACCTGCCATTTGACCTGGTTAAAACTGGGTTGCTTACCAAGACTAAATGGGACAGAGATTCCTGACTTACTCTTCTTTCCAGTATAAACATGTTGCCTTACCGTATACCTGTAATTTTGTACGTGGGTATACAAAATCTCCATTTAGTGAAGCCTTTAGGGAGGAGAATATAGGGAAGAACCGAGGGGAAAGCAAGTTTCCCAGAGGCTTTAATGCAACGCCAAACCCCTGAAGTCTTTGCATGGTGGTGGCAGAAAGTTGCCAGCAGCAGAACACCAGGAAGCCTGCTTGAGGGTGCCTTGGGTTCATGCTTCAAAAATTACTGTGATCTGTTTCAAAGAACCTTTAAAACCACACTGCTTTGATATATGCTAGGGTAGACTCAGTTACAAGAGACAAAACCACAAGGTCTCTATCTGCACTTCAAAGTCAGCCAAAAAAAATGTAAGTGTAGGTAATCTCCAAAAACTGCCAACCTAATTCTCAAATCCTAAACACTTCCAATCTGAAGTGTGAATTCAGCTCGGTATCTGAGAAAAGAGGAGGAAGTCATGTTGTGGGTGGGGCTGTTTGACATAATACCAAAACCATTTGGCTACAAATGGGAAACCCAGTGCTCTCCAAAAGAGGGAAAAGGAGTGACGACTCAGTGCAAAGGTTGGCCTGAAGGATGAAGGAGTACTTTCAAGTACATCTAACAATGGGAGCCGAAAAGCTACATATATTGTTTTGGTGCCTTCCATCATTATCCTGAACCTAATGCATTTCCACTTGAACTCTGTTCTGGGGTTTTTGTTATTTAGACCTAAAAGATTTCAGTGGCTGATGATAGCCCTCAGCAGATTTCCAGAACTATCCAATGGCAAGCCCTCTAAAGTTTGGCAACATGAAACCCAGCTCTAGAGCCCAGTATCCCTCAATGATTGGCTCCAACTGTCACTCAGTAACACTCAATGATATACAGGAAAGGGACATCGCAGGCACTCGTTGCTCATCGCCTTGGGGATGGGGAATAGATCTAGGCCTACTCAGGTCTCAGGTCTAAGGGTTTTGCTTCCTTATCAGTATCACGGATTTTAACTACAGACCTTAACAGATTGGGATAAAAGGAAACAACTACTCTAACATTCTAGTTCTTTCTAAACATGAAAGTACCTAATTCAGAAACTTTAAGAAAACATTTCTTTTTCTTTTCAAGAATGAGAATTTCACTTGCATTGTGGTCCAACATATTACTAGAGCACATGTCTGCACTCAACTGCGTAACCTGTCAACATTCAGCGGAATGCTATGCTACATATGAGGTAATGTCAGCTTCCTAACACCAAAAGAAAATCCACACATCATGGGGCTACCCAGATGAAATAACTCGCAGCCCCAGAGGGCACAGACTTCTGCTTTATGTAAATCAGAGCCTGTCATGGCATGCATGATTCACTGCTCAGGGTGTACTCTCCTGTGACGAATGAGCCTCCCTTAATTTGGCAGTGATTATGCGGGTTGCTGGCCCTCTAAACCCCTTTGAACTTGTAATTGATGCTGGTTTAAATAATGAACATTAAGGGGAGTTGGATTTATAAAACTGGATAATTACATTTTTTTCTTTTCCCCCCTTTGTTTTGATGCAAGAATAGATTCACACACACACGCACACACACACACACACACCCTCTTCTAAAGCCACTGATCACTGTATCATACCAGGCTGTGATCGAAATAAACTGCAGTCTTGTTCACAGGTTGGTCAGGGAGGGCAGACCTGAGGTGGGGGAAGTGGAGGGGAGAGCAGGAAAGGAGCATCTGTGAGCCCTGCAAGAGGGGGATCAGAAAGGCCAGGATGCTATAGGAAAGGAGGGGCTTTGCACTCATGAATATTCATAGCTAGTCACATCTGTAGCAGGCTTGCTTTCTACCTTTCCCCTCTGTGCACTGCTACATAAAACACCAGTGCAAACAAAAGGACGGGATATTGCAGCTTCATCAAGCTCCAGATTTGCTTATGGCAATGAACTTTCCTTCTCTATGCTTTTTAAATTTTACATTTGGATTTAAAAAATCTAAAGTATATAGCAGGAGATATGTGTATATATACCCTTTTCTTCCATCAGGAAAGAAGAGCACCCCAGTCCCAGAGTCATGAGTTGGGAGAAATCATTCACAGGACGCGTGGATGACTCGAAGCCAGTCCTTTCTCCCCTCTTTTCCTAACCAGGATCAAATCCCTCAGTATCTTCTGATGCAGCAGAAGTCAATTTGGTCTTTTATTTTGAGAAAAATGAAATGCTAATAACAGGGAACAGAAACCTAAGTTAGCCAAGTCAGCTAGCTACTACCCTCGTCCCTAAAACAACAAAGAACGAATGATAAATTTAGCAGCCTCATGTTCAGTTTTCAAACAAGGCCGCTGAGATTTATAGCTTCCCTGCTCCCATGGAGAACTGAGCAGCTCACAGAAAGCTATCTGTTTTTGATTTCACTCTGTTTTCTTCAGTTTTTGTTCTTTTTTCTATTTGCAGGGCTTTTTTTAACTCTACATTTTCTTTTTCCTGGTGTGAGTCGAATATCAAAGGCCAGTGTTGTTGGTGAGCCTCCAGCTTGCAAACGCCACTCAATGGGATGTTATTAGAACCTACGTCACAACATGGCAGACAGTAATTAATAGCAACTGATCAACGGTAGCAACTTCTCAAAAAAAAAAAAAAAAAAAGAAAGAAAGAAAGAAAAAAAGAAAAGAAAAATGCTCCTGCAGCAGCAACTGCAAAGGGGGTCAGTGAAGTAAAAATAAGAAATGTCTGCAAGAATCCAGGGCCCAAAAATTTTCTTGGAAAGTACAGTACACTAAGATTATGTTTGACAGAAAGAAAAAAGAAATTCCTACTATTATGCATACATAATAAAAACTTTTACCTTCAACTAAGTCACTTATACTTAAAACAACTACACATTAATTTAAAATGAAGTATGTGTACAACTTTGGAGTCATTTTATTGATGTAATGGTGTCCCCCGAAATAACTAGCAGATGTATTTCTACCCCCTCAATGAAACACTGAAACAAATTGCAGAATTGTCAAAATTTTATCATGAAGCACACACTCTATAAAAAGATTGATTTTAAGTGAATTGTAAATTTGCTTCAGTGCACAATATTTTTCTAAAATTATAACCGGAAAGTAGTTTCTGTTTAATTTTTTTAGCATATCCTTTTACAAAACACATCTGCTGTGAAGTGTTTCTAATTTATGCTAGCTGCTTTTTAACAAACACACGGTTGTCACTACACCATCTAATATTATTGGGGCAAAAAGAAGTGTATTCTCCTACATTCTCATCATCCTAAAACTTTTCAGCTGTTCTCAGTGAAACAAACCAATAGAAAACAATACGATAATCTTAACTCCAGATGCAAGTGACATACCGGAGATTAAAGAAATGAGGAAAGATGGAAATGCAATTAAACTAACCAATCAAAGAGAACATGGTACAAGAGCTGAAGATGGCTGAAACTGGGGAGAAAAAACAAACACATACAGAAAGCTTGCCGGATTTTTGTCTCTTTATGAGGAAGATAATCAGTTGACTAAGAGAGAAAAACTTCACGAAGCACAGTATGTCATAAAGTTGGCTAACCACTCTTAGGTTTACAGAGTGAAAATGGAGATTACCTAGTTACAGTCCATGTCCTCTTTTTATTCCCCATGTATTTCCATCCCACACCCCTCTTATTCGTTTGTGGTCGGCTCCCTCAGGGGAAATCGCTCACCTTCCACAGTATTTAATGCAGACAATATGGTACATCCTTTTGCTCACACATTATCTCCTTTCTGCATCCTGACCACTTAGGGAGGAGGCATTGTTACTATCCCCGTCTCACAAAGGAAGAAACTGAGGCTGTTAAAAGGTTAACTATCTTGACCATGGTGACTCAGCCGATAAGAGACTTTGAAGACTTTTTTCCAGGTTTCCAACCACTCAGTGATCACTATTTTCTTCATATCCGAAATCAAAAATCCACACACAAAATACCTTGCCATGGTAACCTTCACAGAATCACAGAAAGCAACACAAAACAATTATTGCATCCAGTCTGTGTCTAAATGACGCAAGAAATGTTTTTTTCACTTCTTCACAGCATAGTACCTTGTAAATGTATTTTAGAATAAGGGAAAATAAAACTACCTAACCAATCAGATGTACATCACCTCGTTAGTATTTTAGATTTATTATATATATTATAAAATTTCAATCTAGTAGACTTATAATCTAAATTTTTCAAAGTAGTATTGTGTTTGCAGAAAACAAACAGTAATTATATGTGTAAAAATTCTTCATTAATACAATTGAGTTATGAGAATAAAATTATACTTGTGTAGACTAATTTTTAGTCTGAATATAAAATATAATAAATTGTACCACTAGAATTTAGATTTCTTAAAATACCCAAGAATCCAAGCAGGCTTTTCATCCATCCATTCATTAACTAGTAAATCTATCTGAAAGATTCCTTTATAATATACCAGTACAACAGAAGAAATTTATGTCATCAAGATGGAAAGATGATTATAAGTTGTTTTATCTACCTCTCCTAATGGCTGAGGGTAAGACGTATGTAATACAGAATTTCAAGTGATTCTCTGCTTCTTTCCTTAAAAACAGCCCAGTGAATGGGAAAGGCAACCTGGAGCGCTGTGGCCCAATCTCTAGTAGTCAAGCAGACTCTGGGAAGACCATCCCAAACATCACCCAGAAGGCCTGGTCAGACGCTGAGGGTCCCACATCACATTAACCACAACTTCAAGCCATGAAACTAAGCCTAGATCAACCAATGTTACAATTTGTGTCATGAAGTGAGGGCACAGAGAGAAAGGAAAGACTAATCATTGAGTACCAACTCGTTCAAGGCACTGAGACTGGCTGGTTTACATATTCTAATTTGTCTAATCCCCTTCCCACTCCGACAATCCTGCCCATTTTACAGATGAAGACCTAAGAGATGTTAAATAATTTGCCCAAAGAAACAGCACTAAAAAGTGGCCTCCGGTGACTCAAACCAAAGTCCTGCACACAAGTCTTGTATGTTTACTAAGACACTCTACTGCCCTACCTCACCTCTGTACGCAGTAGAGGTGTCAGGACTCAAGGTCACAGGGCAGTGTCAAAACTTTAATATCTTTACAGCCATTCAGTCCACTGCCCCCTTCTCACTCATCTTGCCCAAAGCTGTGTCAATGAAATATGCACTGCATCTACAGTATGCAAATGATGATTTCAAAGGAATATTTGGGAGTAGTATTTTGTACAGAGACATCATAATGGCAGGTGTTTAGTCAAATTATACAGCATCCAGGAACTTAAAGTAAAGGGCCCTCTAGATAATTGGTGGGAACAAAGGGAGCACCTCAAGGAGAAAACAGCACCTCAGGTTTGCGCATGTGCATGGGGCACCACTGAAGGTCAGGAGGCTGTGGAGAGAGCGGGGAGACAGCTGCACGTGGTGAAGGGCGGGGCCAGCTACACGGCCCGTCCTAGGGGCTGCCAGTTCATTCCAATTGCTCACAGCACGGATCTCAGATATAAACCAAACAGAAGTGACAAAACCCAAAACCACAGGAGCAAACACTGGCTTTCAAGTGCTGTGGGAACAGAGACATTTGTTTAAGTAACCACTGTTTTAAAATTGCATACATAGTAACACCAAAATAAACAGCTTGCGATGCTGTTTATTTTAAGATACACAATAGTAATGTAAAGTGTGGTGTGCCCCAGATCCGGGGAGCGTGAACATAATTTACAGTTGTAGAGAGCCCTAGGAGGACTCAACTACACGACAGGACTGTCTGCTTCCTGATTAGATAACAGTGAAGGTCAGAACGCATTGCTTTTTTGTGCGGCAGAGAGCAAACAAGCCACCACAAAGCCCCTGTTCCTCCTGTTCACTGTGAATTATGAATTGAGTCCTGTGGAGAGCAGGGTTTGCCAAGCCTCCTCTACAAAGCGTGTATTAATCATAGGTCTCGAGGAAGGGTCAGGAGCGCTGCCCGAAAAACTGCGGAATGAGCCTGTCTGCCAACCTCAGTTCCCCCCGTCCTTCTCCTCACTGATCTACCCCTGAAGAAAGAAGAGAGAAACAAAAACCTTGAAAATACACAAGCTGGTTGGGGTGCTAAAACATATGTAGAACTGAACTCTAAGGAAAAACAGCTAGATCAAACAAACCTTAAGTATGATCAAAATAAGAACTCAATTTGTGGTTTATTTTAGCCAACTGAGTAATCATCCCCATGCCGTCTTTCCCTCCTCCATCCAGGTGCATTAGGGAGCTGTTTTCAAAATCTTTATTTAGGTTTTTCTAAATTGCTCTTTGACAGTATCCTGGAGAGCTTTATTAGCGAAGGCCCGCAATCCTAAAGGCATTACTTCCGATGTTCTGGCCTTTTGCTCTGTCTCACCACATCCTAAGTTAACTTGATGCTTTGCCCTCATCCTCACCTGCCGTGTCATAGAATAAAAATTACTTTGATATTTTCTACAAGCTTAAAGTCCATAGCCTCAATTTTATGGAAGTTGATTTTGTCTTAAATATTATTTCCCTAAAAATTCTCTGCCATGGACTGAACTGTCTCCCAGTAAAATTCCTATTTGAAGCCTACCTACCCCCTGTTGTGACCATATTTGAAGACAGAGCTTTTAGGAGACAATTGAAGTTACAAGAGAGGGGTCCTAATCTCACAGGATTAGTGGCTTTATAAAATAGAAGAGGGAGAGAGAGAGATTTCGCTCCACACACACATGCAGAAAGGTCATGTAAGGACACAGTAAGAAGGCAACCATCTGCAGCCCAGGGAGACAGCTCTCTCCAGACACCATGCGGCCAGCATCTTGATCTTGGACTTTCCAGCCTTCAGAACTGTGAGCAAATTAATTTCTGTTGTCTGAGCCTCCCAGCATGTGGTACTTGTTATTGTAGTCTGAACTGACTAATACACTCTCTCATTGAAGTCACCCAATTTCTCCTCCTTACCAATCCCTCCGGAATCAGGGAAGAGAGGCCAGATTTCTCTCTTCCTTTTTCTCTTAGTCCTTGCTCTCAGCTCCTGACCTAAGACTTTCTACCCATTTTTCTTAAGGAGGCCACAGCATTGCTGTCAATCTTCTCCTGCACTGTTGCCAGAAGAATGTTAACCTAGACATCTCTACTTTCCTCAATAGCTCCTGTACACGCCAAAACATTCTTCTCCACCCCATTGCTTGCCTCAACTTTCGAAGGCTTCCTTATATATGACATAGAGGTTTCCAATATCTTGCCCCACTTAATTCCAGTGCCATCCATTTCTACTTCACTAGCTCTGGATTTCATCAAGCAGAGATGCTATATTTCCAAGGCCACAGACCTGAAAGTGTCCCTTCCCACTGCTCTGTTCTCCCTTTTAGTCTCTGTCTGCTTTTGCCGCCCCTCACGGGCTCCCTGGGTTCCCAGGGCACCACACACTTTATAAGCCTTCCTACTCAGCATGGTTCTTTATTAAAATAAAGTTTATTGTCTTGTATTATAAATACAGCACAGATTTTATAGAAAATTTAGAACATATGGATAGTATAAAGAAAGTAAAAAGTCACCCAGATTTCACTACCCAAAGATGATCACTTTGAACATTTTCATTTGTTCTTCTATGCATATATCCATTTATATTTATTTTTAAAAAACAGAAACTATATCGTACATACTGCCTTATCTATTTTATTTCACCTGGTAATATACTAAGAGTTTTTTTTCTCATATTTTAAAACATTTTTTGAGGATATAATCTTCAGTGATTACACAGTAATCCATAATATTCCACTATGATTCTCTGTCATTGAATATATAGGTGGTTTTTAATATTTGATTGAAATGAATAATTACACACCATTTTGCACAATTTTTATGCATTTTTATTATTTATGACACACTCCTAGAAACTGAAATAATAAATCAAAAGTTAGGCACTTAATTAGTAATTTGTATTATAAGCTTAAATTCCAGAAAGATTAAGTCAATTTTTATTGTCATTATTAAAGCAGCTATTTCCTTCCACTTTGGACATTGTTAAAAATATTCTTTTTTTAGTTTTTCTTAATTTGATAGAAAAAATGTTTTGTTGATAATTTTTATATTGACTTGGTTACTTATTATCTTGAACATTTTTCACTTATCTTAGCCAAAACGCCTAGAAGCGATATCTTGAACATTTTCCAAATGCCTATTGGCCATTTGTATTTCTTCTTTTGTGAATGAACCTATTCATCTGTGCTTTTTAAAATTTTTTTAATTTTTATTTATTTAGTCATTTTAGAGAAGAGAGGCAGATAGAGAGAGAGAAGGGGAGGAGCAGGGAGCATCAACTCCCATATGTGCCTTGACCAGGCGAGCCCAGGGTTTTGAACCGGCAACCTCAGTGTTCCAGGTCGACACTTCATCTACTGCGCCACCACAGATCAGGCTGTGCTTTTTTATTTACTGAACTTTTTCTTTATTGATATGTACACTTCATTATTAAGGACACTAATCCTCTGCTTGTTATGAGTTACACATCTTTTTACCACTTTCATGTTTACTTTTATTTTATGGTTTCTTGACATTCAAAAGACCTCTCTTTTATTTTTAATTAAATCTACCCTCTATTTTTCCTTATAACTCCTTTGCTTTTATGCTCTGAAGGAATTTTACTAAATAAAAGAAAGAGAAATAGTTACATCTATATACTTCAAAGAACTCTTCAATATGGAATGCATTTTGACAGAGAGTACTGACTGTTTTTTTTTTCAAACATAGTTTAAACCATTAACCAAAAAACATTGATTGGCTTATTCCTTTTTCCTCAATTGACTTGAAGTGATGACTATAAAATTAACATATTTCTTCATATATTAGGATTCTTTTGTGTTCTTATTTTGTTCACAGGATCATCCTGCTTATTGTGTAGCCACTTTGCAGCTTTATAATCTACCTTGGTAACACTCAGTGCAAGGTCTCCCTCATTGTCTTCTTCAGAAATATCTTGACTTTCCTTGTTTCATTATTCAGACGAACTACACAATCATTTCTCAGTCACCATCCAAGGAAGGACTAGCTCGTTGGAATTTTGACACAGCAGTCAGCCATTTCAAGAATTCTCTAACGAAAACGCTGCCTCTCACCCAAGTTGTCAATCCCAGGCTTAGGTTTTTTCCTGTTGTCTGCGTCTGGCCCACTCACTCCTGGGTCCCCAAGCTCAGCCTAGGGGTGGAGAGCGCCCGTTCCCACCTGGCCCACCTTCACCCAAGGTTGCCTGCTGTGTTTGCCTGCTTCACTCTGTCACACTCTGCACTATCCCCATTCATCCAGTGAGAGAAGCTCTCTTCTGAATTCCCTCGGCTTTCTCCCCACTCTTTACAAAATGTGCTTTTCTATGAGCTTTGACCCCCATCGTCACTGGCCTCTTCTTGAACCTTGCATTATCTATTGTCATTCTCTCCACTCACCCCTCCTCCCACCACCGCCTCACACCTACATGGCAGTCTCTCTCCTGGATCTCTCCCCACTTATGCAACACCTGACTCACTTCATACACCTCTGCTAATAAACCCAGCCACTCCCACACAGTCCTATGTTCTGCTTTTGTTCCCTTCTAACTTTTCCTGTTCAACTCCTCAGTCTATAGAATTCAAACATAGGCCATGACCTCCACATGCCAAATCCAAAGGCTCATTTTTAATTATCATTGTCCTTGATCTTTCTACAGAATCAACTTCCTCCACTTCGAAACTCCTCTCTCTTCACCTGATCAGATTATACCTGGACTAGTTCGATTCATCTCTGCTTCATTACTTTCACTCTTCTTCCCATTAAATGGATTCCTTAAAAAGATTCTAACCCACTCTCTCTGCACGCTTACTTACCACCATCTAATGTCAGTCATGGTTTCAATCATTACTTCTATAAAGAGCACCCCCAACTCTCAAACAATAGTCTCATCATGTCTAACTTTCACAAAATTTCCCCACCCGGATATCCACCTGGTTTGTGGGGAACAAACCTAGGGCCTCAATATAGCTTTTCAAGCTTTCTCCATTATTCTCCCATATGTATACTGTGCTTCAGCCAAAGAGGATTCTGTCTTAAAAGCTGTAGTGGTAGCCTCATTAACATCCAGACAGAAACCATCTTCTGGGGGGAAAAATAATCCTACAAGTTTCTTGCTTCAGTGAGATAATTCCGAGTCCACCTTCTTTAGAGTGAGCCTGGAGGCTGCCACTGAGGGATGGAAAAGTGCTCTTCCTCACCAACATGGCCGGAGGAAAAATGGCAGGCTCCTGAACCAGTTACCTCAGGGTCAAGAGTTTATGGACAAAGAACAAAGATGTCCCAATCCCCAAGGAGCTTGCTCTAAAGCTGTAATAATACAAGTGGGAATAAGTTTATTGTAAGGTTAGTTTGCTTTCCTCCAGTTCTTTCTCTTAAGCTTTCTCTTAAGTTCATAAAATCTCAAAAACTCCTTTGATTCATGATACCCTAAAACTGTGCCGCACTCTGAACGGCCCACAGGCTCTCCTGCCCTTCCCTTGTACATACCGCGCCAACTGTAGAATTTAACTTTCATGCCAAATAGACTTAGGTCAAAGGAAACAAGAACAATATTTTTCTTTGAAGAGTGTTTTACCCATACCCAAGTTCAGATTTCATGGAGCTAAGACACGAAATTATTTTAGCTGATTATATGAAAGCACTAATAAATATAATTTTACATTTTGCATAGTATTCTGCCCTTTTTGAAGGGTTATTTCTCATCTCAGCTAACCTCAAAACAACTAGGTGAGCGAACCAGCACTCAGAAAATTAAATGACTTCCTCAAGATAACTCAGAGCAAAAGGCCGCACTGCCACCGGAATCCTGGTTAAGTAACTTCAAATCAGTCCTAGCTCTGCTGCCTCTGCTGTGTGTACATAGTCTTATAAACAGTAGGAATTCCTTTCTCCCTGCCCTGGAATATTTGTATGTTTTTTAAAGCACAAAGAACTAGCAGGTTGTCCTGACTATCTAAAGAAAAGAGGAGCACTGACTCTTTCTTGAATTACAGACATTTCTATCATCTACTACACTCAGGCCCAACCATAACTTCAGGAAAATTTAAGCACTCCTTTAGTATGTTTAACGGATTGCATACACATTTTTACCGGGGGGAGAAGCATGGGGGCATTGGGGACAGCCACCGACAAGGAAGTACAAGCAAGCAGAACCAAAGGGAACTACATCACACTTCTCTTTAAACTTGCTTTGCAAAAATAAATAAATAAATAACTTTCAAACGGCTTTGAAAGGATTCTCAGGCTGACAACAGATGTCATATGAAAAACAGATGCCTTTCCACATGGTCATATTTGATTATCACTTACGTGGTTCACCAGCAAACACAAAAGCTTCAGGATTAAACAGTAAGAGGAGTCTTCCTCAAAGTACCCTCAAGTAATCAGTGGGAGAGCCACACAGGCTTAAATTGATATTTTCTTAGAAATTAACACAAAAACTGACCTGAGCCTATGACTGACTAATAATGACCCGGCGCCCTCTTTTCAGTTCACCGTGAGGCAGGGTGTTAACCAAGTATGACAACTGATGATGAGCGACATGCAGGTGGAACCTATAACTTTTCACTGTGGGGACAAAAACAAGGCTGCCTTTAGAGAGAGTTCCAAAATGCCAGCAAACCTCCGGGAAGTAATCTAGCATTCAATTCTTCTAGTGATAAAAGCCTTTTTCTTTTTGAAAGACTAGTGCTGCGCCACCCCCACTACATTGGGGTGTTTTCTGTCAGCTTATGACAGTCACATCATGTGTCTACGGTAAGAACTGAGCCATTGGACACCTGTGGTATGACCAGAGTCATGGGGCTATCCCTTTCTAAATGACCGGTTATAAAATTGCCAGGTATTTCCAAGTGAAAATTAATTCCGAAATATTTGTGAATATGGGGGAATGGGACAAGAAGCAACTATATCTAGATAGTTATATTATGATGTGACAACTGAGGTATTAAAATTAAGAGTGGCAGCAAGATTTGGTACTAGGATTAACCAGGGTGGATCTTCATTATCTGACTGTATTAAAAGCAAATCAGATATCAGCGAACTGAACTGGGGGACAGGATGGTTGGAAGAAGTCTGATTAGTGGCTCATGTTAATTTACTATGATGTTCAGAATAACTAGATAGTAATATTCTCTTTATTTCTTGTCATTTCAGAACCCCGCAATAATAATCTCTTGAGTTGTAAGTTTTATTTTTGTGGACAATCAAATTCAGATTCAACAAATATTCATGTTATCTATAATAACCCAGAGGCAAAACTATAGTTTAAGAAAAATTATCTGCCATTATATTGTGACTTGACAACTTATCCACTATTAGATAAAAACAACTTAAATTAGTTCTGGCAGATTTGGGACTTGGCAGTTTAAAATATGAATAGCAAATGTAAAAGCCTGAAAATGGCATTACTATTATGTTTTAAGAGGATAATACACCTTTAAAGGGTGCCAGTGATTACTTTGCATACTGTAAACAACAGCTGCCAATCAATTTAGAAAGCAGTACGCAGCACATAAATGTAATAAGGCAAATTTCATTCAACCAATCTAATGTTTTCTACCAAAGTCACTATTTCTTAACAGCAGCAGTGGGGCTGGACATCATCTTCACACTTCATAATCTGTTCCAAATTGCAAAACCAGATCACAGCACAGAGAAGGCAGGGCATTTCCAGGAGTCCTCTGAAATCTGTGCAGTAACAGTCTCTAAAATCGAAATTAATCCTGAATGTTAAGGTCACTTTATGACCTCACTGGGCACCAAAGCCAAGGGACATGGAGTGTTCTCATAACCTGCTCCAGTTGTCCTTTAATTCCTAATAACTCCACCTCCCCTCAGAATACACTTGCAAACTATGGTCATGTGGAATGAAGAAATGGAAATTTTCTCTATGATCTGAATGAATATTCAGGGGTTTCACTAAACAGCCTTTAATGGCACTTTATTCTTAGAGTGTTTAAATAGCTGAATATTCAGATACACACATGCCTTCTATTTTCTTTTATTCAAGGGTCCTCAATTCTCCACCTTCTTGAATTCTTTAATGTATTTTTAATCAATTATACTTAGAATAATATTTTATAAAATTGAGTGCTAAACTTTGAGCTAATAATTATTTTCGTTTCTTTTTTATGGTAATTTAATAAGCATTTTATTCTTCAGTCTTCTCACTCACTTATTTTTAAAACGTGTCTGTCAGCTAGGAGCTCATAATGTGGGACGTAATTTTTTCAGTCTAACTCAGCTGAACTTCTTTTTAAATAGGATTTTCTGATGTACTCTTGAAATGTCTTGACCAGATGTTTTTACACTGAGGGGACCACACATCTCATCACCCCTATGAAAGGCCACCGCCACCACCACTGTACTGGAGACTTTACCTCAAAGTCATTCAGAATATGGACAAAGGCTGCCAATCCCAAACACATCAGTCTTTCACATGCAGAATCCCTCATAACCCAATTCTAAACACCAAATTGGGACCGCAAGTAAAAAGCTATGACACAGCAGGATGCATTTTTTTTTTCTCAAGAGAGACAAAGTAAATTTAGTTGCAATTTTCTTTCTTCTAGATGGGTTTCTAGGATTCAATACAGCATTAAATTTTTGGCCTGTCTCTTTAATTTGAGAAATTGTAAAAACGACGACAGATGGCACATGGAATTGACTTATGTCCTCTATTCTTTACTGAAGAAGGGAGTGCCCAGAAACTTTGATAAAGGCAGAAGCTACAGTATCAGTTCGCTATTAAAATTATCCAGTGGCTCTCCAGAGCCAGAATCAGAACATTCAAGCTTTCTTTTTACAATATTGTTTTAAACCACCCAACACTGTTATAGGTTGCCTCTGGTGATCACAGCCCCGACATTCAGTCCCCTCCTGTCCCAATAAGAACATGATGGATGTGCCATTAGCTCTGAACCTCGGCAACCTCTGAAATTACCACTATTCTCTCCCCAATCTCTAGCCCCACCCCTCAAAATCATTATGAAATAGGAAGAACACTCAAGCTTACAGTTAATTGGAAACATTGCGAGAGAAGAGGAATGCTTAGGACAGCATGTCCACAGGAAAATAAATTACCCAGCATTGTTATTTAATGCACTGTGACATCATTTCCTGAAATTAAACAGAGATGACACCAATTCAGAAGATCTCTAGTGTAAGGTTCCATTCAAATAATTCACAGATGTTTTCTCCTGGCAAGCAGAAAAACAATGCAAAGGCTAAGGCGAGGGTGGCCTCACTCTGCTGCTCACTCGCTCGCTTGTGGGAAACTCTCTGCTGGTGTTTTTCAGCTGAGTGTTCTGCATATGCGTTTCCGTGTAAGGATTCCTCAGTCCTAAAGCCGCACTTGTATTCAGTGCACATCTGTATCTCTAAATGTGAGAAGGGCCATCTCTCACTCTGAAGTAAGGGCAACATTTTTTATTTGGTATTAATTTGGCCTAAAGCAATTAGTATTAAGTAGACCCAATCTCAGAATCATGGAGGCACCCATTTCCAAGTAGAAGTAACTAATATCCATGAAAAGCTAATTCAATTAACCTTATTCAAGGCCCTTCAAAAAGATGTTTAATGATAGAAATGAGCACAGTGTCTCCATGGACATGCTTGTGGAAATGGACAAGAGGAGAAATCAGGGTAGAGATGAACGGGGCAGGCAGCGTTTTCCCCGCCTTGGTGATTTCGGGAGGTACTTGAGGCCATGAGCAGTGGAAACCCGAGCACACAGCCCAGAGACCAAAACACTCGACCTTTGTGCAGCGCATTACAGATCACAGATGGACTGCATCATCTGAGCCACATGGCTGAGTAGGACACATTTCCTATTTCCATTTTTCAAGCAAGAAAAGAGATGCAGAGGTTGAGTAGTTTACCCCCACATTACAGAACTCAAATCCTAGCCTGCTAATTTTAGGTTCAGCAGCCCCCTTTTAAAACACCATACTGTACTGTCTCCCAGAGGACGTAGACTTCAGTACTCTGAGGAAGCTACGACTCTAGATTCTGTCCACATGTTGGAGCCTTTCTGGAGGAAGGGAGTGTTCTCTACAAAAAGCAGGTCCTAGCTAAAAGCATTCTGGATTATTCTGTAACCAGGTTCTTCTTTCCCTCCCACTCTTTCCCAAGAGGCTTGTGAGGATGCTCTGGCTAACCACTGCCACAGGACTCTCGGATGCTCTCCCTAGCATCACGGAGCAACCCTCGGCTGTTTGTGTGGGTCTAGAAGGCGGAGTTGAGACTGTTCTCTCCTGCTGGGGGGCATCTGGGGTTTGTTTGGCAACACCTGCTCTGCCCACCTCACACACTTCCAGGAAAGTAAGTGGTAACATCGGTTGCCCAGTTTCATTGGTCAAAGCTTCCTGCTAGTTATTCAACTAGATTGAAATAAGAATTATTGTTACTTTACATTACGTACTTACGATATAAGAGCCAGGCATGGAGCTAAATGCTTTATATTATCTCATTTAATCCAATCTCTGAGGTTGGTTTTAGAACTGTACTCATTCTATGGGTATAAAGTGAGGGTTAGAGAGAGTACCTGCACAGGATCAAAACTATGCTGTGTTCTAGGTCCCAGGTCCTGTACTCTTAACTGTCACACTGTGTCACCTGGTTTAAGGAAAAAAGCCATCTGAATCTACACAAGATGAAGAGAACTAGTTAAAAGGCCATAGTCTAAGTCAGTCTCTCTCTTGTCCCCCATGTGTGTCTGTACACAGACACATTGCTATAAAAAGTTTGAGAACACACTGGAGAAGTGATACGTTTCTCTACTGTCACATGGAGCTTTGTTTACTCATATCTTGACTGTGTTACCTCGGCAGGACAATATACTTTAAAACATATTTTTATTGCCAGAGACCTTTACAAAACCCCATAAAGCAAACTCTAATAGACCAGGAGCAAAACGGATGACCACCTGAGAGGCAGTGTCATCCCTCTCCCTCACCACCAGAGATACGGGGAGGGGACAAAGCATTTTGCCATGAACAAAGGGCAGAGTTTTTAGATCCTGCAGTTCCAAGAAGGCTGTGTGACACTATCTTGCTTTAAAGTAAATTTGCTTCTCACTCTGTGCACAAATCTCTGCAAGAAACCCCACATCCCCTAAGTGTGAGCTTTATCCCTGTGTTTCCAAATAAGAAAACCTTTAGCCGGACCTGGTATGAGCAAGTGGTGTCTTTGTGTGTGAGCACTTCCTGTTTTCATTCCAGCATCAAGTATATTCTTTGCGGCACAACGAGAGGAGCTCTTGAAGGTGGCAAGTGGAGGTGCCTGAGAGCCTAATTGAGCACACTGAGGGCTTCTTGCCACAGAGTTTTTCATGGTTATGAATAAACCGTTAGTCTGGGTATGATTTCTTGCTGTTTCTTTCTTTAACTATCTTTGAAGTAAAATAAAAAACAGTTGTAATGGCAGGCTTAGTTTTATGATATCATAATCTCCATGTGTTAGTGAAAGGAATATACTTCCCTAGGATTTCCCAAAGAAATTTTTTTTTTTTTGCCATTGGTTGCTATCCAGCAAAAAACACATACATTTTCAACAGATTCTTTCTTCTATCTTCACTAGATTTCTTAGCCTGACAGTCAGGCGCAGCCATCAACCAATAGAACAGGGGGTAATCGAATAGATACTATTTTAAATAGTTGGAGTTTCTAAATATATATATTTCAGATTATTGTGAGTTTTTTAAAGGGGATTTTTAAAGGGTATTTTGGAAATCTGTCGTTAGAAACTACTTAGCCTCAGATTAAGCAAATTCAAAGTGCTTAATTCTGAATATAAAAATTCCTCAATTCATCAGATAGGTTTTTTTACAATGCCACTTTGGATTCAGTTTAAATGTTTTTCTCAATATAATCAATTAATTGTGAGTATATTACCTTTTCCTCTAAAATTGGTGGTGCACAGGAATTTGAAAGATTGTTTGAACTGTTACAGTTGTAGTTAAACTTGCTCTTCTAAGAAAACCGAAGGTTAATGATTTTTGTCATATTGAGACTGAGACTTAACAATTGCTACAGTTGGTCTTTGTTGAGGTGGGCTTCTTTTTTCTCCGGGCCTTTTGAGGTATTCAGAATAGGTGACAATAGCTTGCAGTTGAGAACATATGTAGAGAAACCCCTGTGGCTTATTGGGAAAAGTTGTTCCATGCTGGTTGGGTGTTTGGAAAAAAAAATACAACCCGAGTTCTTTTATGTACTGCTAGTTAATGAATGCATGAATGTCAAAATGGGCCAACGGCCCATTCAGGGGGCAAAGCCTTAGCAGCCCACTTCTTTAAGAACACATCCTGAGATGCAAAATACATTTGCTTAACAAATTAAAATAATGAGATAATTCAATTAGCTTCCTTTTTAAAAAAAGAAAGAGAAAGGGGTACATCGGGGATTATTGTAATACAAGAACAGGTCATACCGCACAAAAGGGAACAAACCAGTTTGAAATAATGTTAAAGAGACTAATAATGGAGGAATGCGCATTGAATCATGCACTTGTAAAGAAATTTACATGAATAATAATTTAGACTACATCTATTTTCAGTGAGCTAGAGCCAACATTTCACTTAGAAAGATGAAATTAATTCAAAGACAGAAAAATATAGTGGGGCATCTCTCTTTCCAAGGACTTCCTAATGCCTGCCGGTGCACGTAAGAAAAGAAGTCTCAATTAACATGTCACTAGTTAGGGGTCTCTATTCTTGGTTTCTGAGCTTAGAATTATAGCCGAGTAAATCTTCCAGCTCATTAAAGATTGGGAAGTAAAAGTTTTATAGGACCATCCTCATCAAAGTTATGGAGCCTCTTCTCTGCAGTTGGGGCGAAGTCTGGATGATAAGAAAAAAATTGTTTTCAAAGGGGAAGCCATGGAAAATTTCCTTCAGATGTAAGGGAGGTGCAGGAAAGGCATGGGAGGGAGCAGAGAGAAAGACTGGGAGGCAAAGCCGTAGAAGAAAATAATGAAAGGGCCATGTTGTGAAAGAAGGTCATGGGGAGAAGAGAAAATAAAGCACTTAGTGGAAAGCAAAAAAAAAAAAAAAAAAAAAAAAAAAAAAACCCATAAAGGGGGCGAAAACGAAAGGATGACCAGAGGCTGGGACACAGCTGTGCCCCGACTACATGCTCCTAAGCAGAACCAATACCTGCGAGCATGGGAAAGGAGCCAGCAACATGCCAGGTACCTCTCCTTTGTAAAGTGGGGAAATGGCAAGTCCAGAGAACGTCAGGGACTTCACTGAGGCTTGGCCAGTGCAGAGGACACCTAAACCTGAAATGCCAGCTGGACCACATCATCTTGTGTATATATTTCTATCGCAGCCCTTTCAAAAGTATGTCTTATTCAATAATGTGCCTGTCTCCCACACTAGAACGTAATTTCTTACATATATTTGATTAAATGATATCACAATGTTATAAACCAATATAATTTAAAAGAAAAATAAATGCTATTTTCCTGGATGCCTGGCTCTGGCTATTTGGTCTCCTCTCCCCACTCCAAAGGCAGGAATTTATTTAAAATTTCCAGCTAGGCAGAGAATTCTGCACAAAGCCTTGTATACGTTTAACTAGATGAAAGCACTCGTGTTGTGGGGATAAGTCTTCCAGTTGGTTAGTAACACCTTGCACATCAGAGCCGTAACAAGGACCCAGGAGTCACTGGCCACCCACAATCCTTCACCGGTGGCCACAGTGCAGGATGAGTTCCTTCCAGGACAGGGGCAGGACAAGTCAGGAGAGCCAGCAAGGGCTTTGGACAGTTTCATGGAAAATTCAAAATACACGTGGTAAAGGACAAAGTTTGCTTGAAGAGAAAGGTGCACAGAGTCTTCTCTGGAAAGGCTGGAGGAGCAGGAAACTTTAAAAACAGGGAAAAAGCACATTGCTTCTCCATACCCTCATCCCCTTCGACTGTGAGTGTGTGATGGCAGAGGTTGTGAGATTTATACACAACTCTTGAAGGTGATAATGATTTTAGCAGTCATCCTATAGTGGTAAAAAAGCATAGGTTTGAGGAAAAGGAAAGCTTGGTTCCTGGTCATAGCTTGCTTGACCTTGAGCTAATAATCACCTCCCTTTCTGGGTCTCAGTCTTCTCATTTGTAAACAGAGCAGCTGAATTCTCTAAGATGCTACTATTCTGTGGCACAGGGTTTAATAACTGGCAGAGATGTTTGCTGGGAACGCAATTGTTGAAGGTTTTATTTTTGGCCAAGAAAGGCTGTGTGTGCAGGAAGACAGAGGGAGGAAACGGAACAGGTGAGCTCGTGGGAGAGAGCAGCTTGCCAGCCTTCCATGGGCCCCTGCCCTCCCTCTCTTAGTTGCTACTCTAACCAAACAAACCTCCAGCTGAAAATGAGAAACCCTTCCTCTCACACTCACTCGACTTCCAAATTAAAAACATTTTACAGGTTAGTAAATCTCCAGCTGAGGTGATGTAGCAAAGAACAGCTGTGAAGTAATTTTGATAATGATGAGAATAATAACCACATGGCAAGGTTCAGGGCTTTGCTGTTGCAGCTTCAGTGCTCCTGAATAGATAAAAGTGATTAAATACTCCTGATTATCCCTGACCAATATGTAATGGATTTACAGCCCTTTCAATTAGTCAGTATTTGCTTAGGACTCATTATTTTGTCTTTGGTTAAGTAATCAGCCCAGAGACCGCATGTTCTGTCTAATTCCTCTGAGCCGAGTCAGTGCAGGGCCCTGACCTTTGAAATGGCCAGAGCTGCAGGCAAGAATAACCACGGCCCGACAGCCTCGTTGGTTCTCCCAGCTAATCCTGACACCACGGGCCAGATCGATACACCTTAGTTTGCTACTAATGTCCTTACATCAAAATGGCCGATTTAGGAACATGAATCTATCACTTTGCCCTTCCCACCACCACTCTGCCCTTTGCCCTTTGTAGCCCTGCTAGCTGAGCAGATCAGTAGCCACCACCATAAATAAAAGTAGAACCTAGTCCTGGACCCGTGACACTGTAACCAATGTCATTCAGCATGGCAACACCCAAGTTGGATAATCAAAGACCTTCAGCTTTCAATATGCTCCTCTATTTTTAAGCATTAACCTAACTAGAATGGCCTGAAAACAATATTATAGCAAGAAACAGCCTCTGGAATCTTTACCATTTTTCCAGAATTTCTAAACGAACAGTAAAATATAAGAGAGTCTAGTTCCTCTGTAAAAAAATACATTGTCATTTTTTTTGGTCATGAGAGTCTTAGAATCAACAGTATCTACAGACACATAAAACTGATGGCAAACAGGAGGATGAGGATAAATTGTAATTTAAACAGTGTTGCACACGGTTGATCTTTTCCCAGAAGTAAAGAGGGTTAGCTTCTAAGATAATGGACCTTGAACAGGAAAAAAGAATCTTTAATCTCCACCTTATGAACAAAGGCATTATGGCACCTATAATCTTCTATGTATTAGCCACATAAACACGTGACATGTTTGCAAGCTGCTTCAGTCATCGCAGAGGTACTGGATGCCGTCAGCTTGGATATACTGTTGTGGCTAGGTGCCTTTGCCTCTTGGAGGAGATGGCTTTTTTATTTTTTATTTTTTTGGAGGAGATGGCTTTTGTTGAGTGTGATTGGCAATGATGATGGATTCACGAGCTAGCTCCTTACAGCTATTGCCCTTGGTTGCGACTGTATCATTTAAAGTAGCTATCAGACCTTTTAGCACAAATAACAAATGGATTCATATATACTGTTTAAGATCCTAGACCATTTTAAACAAGGTCCATTCCTAGCCTATTAAAAAAAAAAAATCAGCTCTTTTCTGGAGGATGCTCTATGATGGTAAGAGCTGACAAAATCTTAACTGCCCTGCTAGTCATCAGATTTGAAGAAAGAGAAAATTGGCACCTTCATTTGAAAAATCAGAACGAGCCCACGTAACTTGCTGGGAAAAGGCAAAACAGCAAAACTTGTATTTTTCTCTTTGATCTTGACTTACTGTGAGATGCTGGAAGAGCCATGCTCTCATGATATTTGTTGCTACTTTGGGGAAAATGCCTCTTTTCTTCTGACGTTTTTTGTCCTTGTCTGGATCATCATCGTCACCTGTGCCAGGTGAAGCTACACTGTTGTCTAAACCATCCCCTAGTAGAAAGAAATGAAAATGCGTTAGAAAAAAACATGGAATGGGGGTCAACAACAATGTGCAGCTAACGATGAGCTCAGTTCAGCTTGTGGAAAGATATCTATTAAGCAGAGTATATTCTCTTTCATTAAAGTATAATTGGAGACACAAATATGTAAAAGACAAAATTAAACCAGGCCTCTTCAAATGTTAATTTTGTGTGTCTCACACTCACCCATATCATTAATTCAATTATAATTGTGTGCTTGACACAGTGCAGTAGCTCTCTGTCAATTATGGAATCCAATGTGGGAAAACCGCCATCAGAAAACCCATTCGGAGGAAATGCATCCCCATGCCCATAGTGAACACATACTGTAGGGTAATCAAGTTAAATGTTCTGTAGTCTATATATTCGAGGCTGCCTGCATAGGTGACAGTAACTGTGTCACTGTTCATTGCACATAACACACTGCCTGCTCAGCCCCTCCTAGAACTGTCACCCCCTAAGCACACACATCTGCACACTCCTTGGATGACCCTGCACTCAGCATTTGCATGACATGAAAACTTTTAGCTCTCTGCAACACTGATCATTATCATTAAAAACAAAAAAAAAGGATACACATCAAGGTAGGGTGCTCACTTAATCAGAAGTTTCTATCAACATCTCTCTTTTCTGTGCTTTTCTCTGGCATCAATTGTGCATTAGCAAAAATCATTTACTTTTAACAGTCATAGTTATTTTTTCTTGCCCTCCGGCAAAAATGCCTTGAAAGCCTGCCTGGAGGGCATCTAAATTATGTATCTGAAAAACTCTTCTGGCAAGGCATTGCAGGACCCCTACTTTCTTAAAATTCATACGAGCACGTCTTCCTGTTTTTGGGAAGGCATCAATCAAGAGCAGCAATATATGCCATATCCCTACATTAATATTTGAACTAATAACTTTAAAAAAAGGAAAGAAACAAGATCCGACTTGTGGCATAATCAAATGCAAAATAAATGAAGAATACGGGGACAGCACTGGGGCTTTATAGATGGCTGTGTTTTCCTTGCACATCATTAGCCTGGAGCCACACGAAAGAGGAAAACAGAGAAGTGGAGAGTTTATGCTCCCCGCTGGTGTTTAAGAAGCCAGGGTCCTGGAAGGACATCTGGGAATTGCGCTGAGATGGGGGTTTTTGTAATTTAAGAATAGACATTCATTAGCAGTAAATGCCATAAATCCCATGCTAAGTAAAAACCTTGTCCAAGAAAGCCTAAAACAATAAACTCTGTGCTCAGAGTAGCCTGAGCTAGCTGCTCGCCAGCTTCCCGGGGAATGCCGCAGACCCACCGGCTCACTCCCGGACCGGCTCCCTCCTCGTGGATTGAGCCACCCCACCGCATCCTGCCCACTGGGCCCCCCACCTTCCAGCTTCAGGGTCTGCTCAGTGGGCTTCCCTGTACCTGTTCTTTCCCTCTCTCACCGAAAAAAAAACCCCTCAACCTTCTTTGACCAGAGAAGCAGAAAAGCCACAGCAAAGAGCTGGCAGATTAATTTTATTGACATTTCCATTTTCACTGCAATGCGATACCCTCCATCACATGGAAGAGATGACCCTCACTATTTACAGACTGACAGGCCACTTCATTACAACCACCCTGCCCCAAGGCAAAGAGCTCCCCTCCATCTGCCCAAACACTAGAGCATGACCCCGAAGTTGCTGTTCTCTTTTTCTTTGCCGTCTGTTATGATTAAAAAAGAAAAAAAAAAAAAAGAGTGAATCAAAGGACCCCAAATAGTCAAAGAACTAATCAGAGTGCTGAGAAACAAAAGGCATTTGACTTCTGAGTACTGGATACGTGGATATATGCAGTCTCCACTTCATCTATCTATGCTACCTGCACCCCCATGCACACCAAGGGGGCTCTTGCACAAGGACACACACACACACACAAGCTCGAGCAGGGACACGCACACACGCTTTCCACCATGCCAAGGAACTGCTGCAAGGCAAATTCTCACCCACACTAATGGTTTCTGACTGCTCCTTGGCAACCCCAGCATTTTAACCTGGGTGGATGTGCTCTCCAAAATACAGACACTGGAGCGATCTCGTCAGCTGTTCATGTGACACAGATGGAGAGTGGCTATTAGGAGCTAGGCAGTGGGCCTTGGGGATCTGAGGTGCTGTTCTGTAGCCTGAGGCGATTTTGAAAAGCAGTACCCGGAGATGAGGAAAAAAAATTCACACTGCAAGTGCAAGTTTGAAGTCAGTCAGTCTGTCTACCTACTATGGATAAAGATATCTTTGTCTCTTAATGTAAAGTCTATGTGGGCTATCTGGATGTACATTTCAGATAATGTATGTATGGAATGGCTCTTCCTTCAATGTCTTCCAAATATAAAAACACATGCTGTAAACAATGCCTGTGTGTATATGTTTCTTTCTAAGCACATATGGTTTCTGTGTATATGTTTAAGCTAAAATTGTCAGGATTTTGTTAAGATCTCATTTAGCTTTTTCTGATAGATTTTTGAATATACTTGTGTTCAAAGGTTAATGGCTTAATTGAAGGAAGTTCAACGAGAAAAGGCATTTGCCTTTTTAACCCAATCAATGACCTTAAAAATTAGAGACAGCATTTCCACAGAGCCTTTGCTTTTGCTTAAAAGCAAAGAGGGCTGGTAACACCTTCAAACTATATGATTCACACTATATTTAGCTCAAGGAAAAGATATAGCTAGATTGAGCATCCTTTGACAACTGACTTAAACTGGAGAAGACAGGAGCATTACATAAATTTTAATATAAAGCAGCCCATTTTATATAAATGTTGTAAAATATTTGAATTGGGATCCAGTGTAGCAAATAATTATAAAGAAAAATGTGCCTATTTTTATAATAACTAGATACTAGACATTAAATTTTCAAATTAATATTAGTGTTTATATCTCTATAAAGAGAGGAGTTTTCCACTCCAAATGCAAAATAAATAAATACCATTGCCTTTTCCTTCAATGTGTTTTTGAACCAACTCCAGCATGGAGGACTAACAGCATAAAGAAAAAATATTCAAAAGGCAACCGTGTGATCTACAACCTAAAAGGCAATTGTGAGGATGATGCTAGAGTCAGTAACTCTGAAAGTGGATATTGTTTTCTTGTTTTCAGGCCGTGTGTGTGTGTGTGTGTGTGTGTGTGTGTGTGTGTGTGTAAGATAGCAGGCAATCCTTGGCACCTATGCCAAATGAGTTTCCATGCTGAAAAGGGTGTGTAGACCTGTCCAGATGCATGTGCCAAGGGAGGTATGGGAAATAACAGTGTACATCATGGTATCTGAAGTTAGGATTCAAAAGTGTGGAATCCTGGAAGGTAGAAACTGTTTCTTATCTTTTTATCCTGAGAGCATAGCTCTATGTCTGACCGAGAGCAGATACGCAGTGATTGTTGGGTGAGTGAATGACCAAACTTACCAATAAGCTTAGTCAAGGGCCCGCCCCTCTTTTTGATAATCCCATACTGGGTCAAGTACACTCACTATAGTACCCAAGGGGTTGGGTGGGTTAGTTGCCTTGGCCACTTCTAAACTTGCCAAGAATGTGCTTCTTAGAGGAGGTCAGTGCCATGTGAGGGGCTGAACCACAGGCCACTCCACCAGCATTGCCACCTCTGATGATGAAAAACAAAATAAAGAATTACTGGGCATACTTCTCTTAAAAGGTTGCTAATCCTCCGACCAAAGGGCACAGTCTAAGTCTGGGGCAAAGATAGTCAAAATAGCCTTGTATTTACTGGAACACCCGGTGTAAAACCATGGAAAGAAATACTCAAGGCCTGTGGACAGATAACTTTGAAGTGGATTAAATCATCAGGGCAGATTGTTAAAAACACAGGGCTCCGGGTTCATCCCAGACATACTGAATCAAAATAGCCCAGGATAGAGACAAGGAATTTGTATTTTCAACAAGTTCCTTGGCTTTTCCGATGCCATCAGCCTAGCATTAATGCTTATATTTATTTATTTTTCTTAGTGGTTTTGAAAGCCACTAAACTAGATGACCTCCTAATCAGAAATAGAATACAACCTTGGGACCAGGTAGATTGTTAAAACTCTTATTTTACTCCCATGAATCTGGTTAGTGGTCATGGTGAGCACCTACAATCTGGCCAGGGCCTTATTTATTGTAGGAAAGCCACAGTGTTCTCCATCACATGGATTGTCCAATGTAATGAAGCCCCATCCTAATCTTCCGGTGGTGAGCATTAAACAGGAAGAAAGAAGCTATGGAATACTGAATCTCAGAATATAAATCACTGGTGAAAAAATGGTGAGAAATGTAAATTCTTGGCCCTATCTCAGACCTACTAAATCTGAAACTCCAGGAGTGGGGCCTACCAATCTGCCACGAAGCAGTCCAGGTGACTCTGATGCCCACTCACGTTTGAGAAGCTCTGCTGTAGAGCACAGAGGAGAGATCCCCTTAGCCTGCTACCCTGGCTGGTTGTCTTCGAGGCCTGAATCAAATCTCTGGGTCCTCCTCTCTGGCTGGACTTATACCCATGCTCTGGAGGAAGTCACACAACCTTTCCATAGCTGAGCACACTATGCTCAGAGCAGGGTATGCATGTGAAGGCAAAATCCATATCTGTTGCCATGTAACCAGTGAGTCAAGAAGAGATATATGCATATTATGAGAGGTTCCTGAGATGATTCTAAAGCAGAATTTCCCAATCCATAAAATTCTTGGTCGTAAAAAGCTACTCAAGCAAAAGGATGCCACTTCCTCTCATTGGCATATTGTCTTATTCCACTTAGCCAAAAATCTGTCTACATTTGAGACATCAATTGCTGGGCCTGGGGTAAAGCAAGGAAACAGTGATGATGTGCAATGATGCATGCAGTACCACTGGGATGTGACCTTCTTGGCCTATCAGTAATGTAATGGAGCAACCAAGAGGATCCTAGTCCATCTTCTTCCACTACTCCCCTTCCTGTCTCCATCCCCAAGCAAACACACAAACAAAACTCCCAGACACTTAGCACTGAAGAAACTGAGGCCAGGAGGTTAAATCCTTGCCCAAGACTCACTCCACAGTTAAGGAGAAGCTGGAGTCCAGGGGACTTTATTCAAGTTCAGTGTTATTCTTACAGTCACACTGTAAATTACCTTTTCCTTTACAAAGCATTACTCATTTGAACCCTGTTATCAGAGACAATTCTAAGTAAGGCTCAGTCCCATTAGTAAAGCTCTAAGTGCAGAAGGAGAGATGAGGTCTAGGTCCCAGGGTCTGGACTGAGCTAGAGCTGAACTAGGCAGATCCCAGTGCAAATAGAAATATGTAAACTTTTCCCCCCAAACTAAGCCATTGTCTGTAAGAGATTTAAATATATTCAGTAGAGCAAAAGTCTTCAAAACAGGATTTTTATGATGCATTTATTGTGGTCCAAGTGGAAACCTTATATGCACTGCACCCGACGGACTTTCAGAGCCCAGAGACACTACAAACCCTTGAGAACATACCGTCCATCCAGTCAGGATCTCGTGGCTTTGAGGCCATTGCTGAGCATAGCATTAAACACTTGACAGAACTGTGATTAAAGCTATATTCCTCTGTCTCAAAGTCATGATTTTCAAAAATCAAATAAGGTGTCTGTGACATTTTGATATACTGTCATATAACGAACATTTAAAGCTGACCTTTCAGTCTTGTATTTTCAGAGAAATAATTAGGACAAAGGAACGTGTATTTTGTTTACTAGCTAATAGTATTTGTATTTCTTTTGGAAATGTTGTGGTGCGTTATTTAATCCTCACTTCTCCAAATTTTGGACCGAATTTAACAGTTAAATACATTCATACAAAATGTATGCTGTAAAAAAGAGTATCGCATCTGGCTTTTGTCCCTTCTCATTTTTGATAAATAAAAACACATTATATTATCATTTTCAGTCTGTACAATGTAAATTCACTAACTTCACAGACACATCTTCCAAACAATCTAGTTCCAGAAATTAGATATATTTGTGAATATATTTGTGAATTAGATATATCTGTGAATATATAGATATGAATATATGTAATTATAAACCTATGGGTATATAAGTTAAATTGTTATCTATTTCAAATAATTCACCAATTCGTACACATATCCAAGTGTATTTACACAGGTACTGCTTATTTTGCCTATACTCAAATATACATATGCATACAATAATTTATAGAGCTCTTAAAATGTCTTTATTGAATGCTACATAGGGTAGTCTCTTCTATACCATTTCTTTATCTCTAGAATACCAGGTCCTCTTTATTTATCAATACTATTGTCACTTTCATTATCATCATTATCACAACTTTCACTGCGTACCAGCAACGTTTTAACTTCTAATCTTCATTTAATCTTCACAACAAGTGAATGAAATAACTATTATTATCAGTACCATTTTTTTAGATAAGAAAACTGAGACTCAAAGAAATGAACTTGTCAAGGGTCACACAGCTAGTGGCAGACTGGTGCTTGTCCTCCAAAGACCATGCTCACATCCTCTGTCCTCTTCCTTAGACTACTGGGAGGACAAGAAGATATGAAAAGTGAAGCCACATTCTGGGTTAGCTCCGACTGCTCAGGAAGTAAACCCCAAGAGTGATGCCTTGTATATTCACGTTTATGTCCCAAAAAGATGACAGCACACTTAAAAGTAAATATGGGGAACATTTGAGATCTAGCTTCCAGGCATATGCTCTCATTTTGGCTCAAATAAACTCTTGTAAAAATTCTCAAAAAAAGAAAGAAAAAAAAAAAAGAAAAAAGAAAAGTAAATATGAACCAAGAAACAGGCAGATACATATTTTTACACAAACAATATATCCATTTTATATAGAATCGTTATTATTCCCTGTGGATTTAAAGTTCATATTAAATACAATTTTAAAACAAGGGCATCTGTGGAATTTTAAAGACTTTTCTAAGCCAAGGAATATTTTAAGATTCCATGCTTGTAATCACTTCCCCTTGGCCTAAAATGCCCTTTTATTTATTTATTTATTTATTTATTTCCTCCCCATTCATTCTTCTTTGCCTAGGCAAACTCCTATTCAACCTTCAAAACCCAGTGAAGAAGGAATTTTTTTTTGTAAAGCTTTCTTCAGTTCCCATTAACAAAGTTAGGACACTATGCTCTTTCCTTCTTCAGCAGTTTGTTCCTACCTCTGCTTTATGTACTCTTCTGCTTTGCAACGTATCTGTTTACTATCTTGTCTATCCTGCTTGACTATGAGCTTTTTCAAAGCAGGAGTGGTGTCTTACACATTTCTGATTTTTAAGCCCTGACAAAGAGTAAATATGCACATGCTAGTGGATTGGACAAATTGGTAGCAAGAGCTTTTAGACATATTATCAGGACCCTGTGAGAACGCAACTTGTTTTGAAGAAAGTGTTCCTGAAGGAGATTCCCTGGTTCTAGAAGCCACCAAGCCTCAGACTCCCTCCCTCCCCTCTCCCTGTCTTATGGGCAGTGGGAGTGTGATGTCCAGTGTTTTATTGTTCACACAGATGCCTGACTTTGCCCAAAGATGATCCTTGCACATCTAAGACACGTGTCATATATTGTTTATGAAAACGGTGCTCCACCTCAAACCTGCCCTGTTCCAGCGGGGGAGGGGAAGTGCTGCGTGAGAGGGGCTGCCACTGCCCAGGCCCTGCAGATCACTGAGGACATGACCGGTAAACATGAAGTATCCTATACCCAGGGAACGGCAGCACGCACTTCTCGGTGAGCTCATTTTCCATCATAATTTTCTTATGGCTTTTTTTCTCAATTTAGGATTAAAATGCCCTAAGAGTCAACTGATATTTTCTTTCAGGGACTACCTTCCAGAAGTTTAATTTAGGACAGCATCAGGGTTTGAAATGAGATGAGGAAGAGGAAGAGGAAGAAGAGGAGGAGGAAAAAGAGGAGGAGGAGGAAGAGGAGGAGGAAGAGGAGGAGGAAGAGGAGGAGGAAGAGGAGGAGGAAGAGAAGGAGGAGGAGGAGGAGGAGGAAGAGGAGGAGAAAGAGGAGGAGGAGGAAGAGAAGGAGGAGGAGGAGGAGGAAGAGGAGGAGGAGGAGGAGGAGGAGGAGAAGGAGGAGAAGAAGAAACCATCCTCAAAGTAAATCTTTTACCACATGCAATTTACCTCTTTCACATTAGATCAGGTTGGGGGAAGGGGGAAGTTGCAGACCCACAAACGTCAGGAGGGTGAGGGGCGAGAGGCCAGCAGTGAGACTTGCTAATTACTGATCTCTTTTACTTTCCTGCTGTGCTTAACTGTCTGGACACGTTAAAGTGAAATTTTTCTGTGATTTTTCAAGTGACTAGTTCATGGCCCACTAGCATGGAGGGAAGCAGAAGAGATGAAATGCTTTCGTTTACATGCAGCATTTACTAACTGTGTGGGTTTTCCGACATTAAAGAGAGGACAGTGACCCAGGCCACCTTTTTCACACTCAAAAGAGCACTGAAAAAACAAGGCTTCATCGGCTTACCTCGGGCTTCCCTGGTTCTGAACACCCTCCCCCCGGGGTAGAAGCAGAAAGGGGAAAAAAAGAGGGGATTTTATGCTCCTTTCTCTTCGACTTTTCAGGCGGTATAAGCAGCATTTATCAAATTCAGCCCCAAATGGCTCCAAATGCTCAGAGCTGCAGGGGCTCATTCTTTGTTATCCTCCCTCTATTTACACAGGATTTACGCAGGCTCTCCACTGCCCAGACCGAAAGCACTTCCATTCTCACCGGCTAGCCCTGGACCGTGGCCCGCCGGCAGCTTCGCCCTGGCCTCAGGAGTGTGGAGGATTTCTGCGACCTGGACCAGGCAACACACTGCTCCCTTACTCAGAGATCCCCAGGCCACCTGGCTGAAGCCAACAGCTGCAACGCGGAGGCCTGCGAAGATGAGCTCACCTTCCAGAAGAGAAAGGAAAACCCAGCCAAGACTGTGCAAATGTGTGTCCAGAGACAAATAACATGTACTTTAAAATATGCATCTATATAGTATAATGGAAAGTGGTGGGTGAAAAAAAAATTCAGACTGCAGCTTGGATGAAAACCACTTCACCCACTGGTTGGAAAAATAAAGTGTAAAAACAGACAGATGGACACATATGTAAATGTGGCTGTGTTTTAGACTTTAGCTGGCAACGCGAGTGTCGTAGTACAGTTCTGCACGCCTGTATTTTCCATATCATGTTGAATCCTGTTAACTGTTGAACAGAAACATCCTCATACTGGTCCTCGACCAAATCAGTCCCCTCAATTTACCTGTCAGGAGCCATAACATGACTTTGTGTATTGGCTGGAATGCTCTAATCCTTCATAACAGAAATGAATGAAAGCTTCCAGTACTCTCAGCCTATGGTTCACTTATGTTGGTTACTCTCACTTAAATGTTTCTCTTGAATTTTTAAAACATTTCAAGAAAGAATATCTCCTCTCCTAACCTCCTATAGAATTCTCTAAAGGCTACTGACTGAAGCTGGCAGAAAAAAAGTCTGTTCCTTTGCCATTATAGTTCAACAGATTGCTTAATCTCTGTGTTGGAGGATAACAGAATGGACTTGTTACTCCGTTACCTGATAAGCACGTATAAAAGTACAGAATAGGTTCTGAAGTTATTCACAGTACATCATAATAAAGCTCTTCTGGGCACTCTAATGATTCATTTTTAGTGATCTCTCCAATGCCCTTTTCCACAGTTAACACTCAGATTTTATTAAGGCAGAAAGCAGGGACAAATGTCCACTTGAGTCCCAGCTCTCAAATTTGACTCTACTTGCACTGTGCTACCTACAGCTAAAGCTTTTTTAATGTTCTGCTCACCTCCCCAGAGTGGCATTTCAGCTAACAGAGTTCACAATCTTTCAGCCCTAAACACAGAAGGCCGCTATCTTCAAGTCATCCTAGGAATGTGCCAGATACCATCATCTCCCTCCTGCCCTACAAAGAACCAGAGAGAGACAGACCAGGAGAAGACGGAGCTGATCAAGTTACCAACAGCCCAAAATGCCCCTCTCAGAAGGTTAATCTTTGAACCGGTAAATGTTATAATTAGGAGCCTTGAAGTTGGGCTGAGGCTGGTCATTGAAAGACCGACCCTAAAAGAGAATGTCTGAATGGAACACATCTCTTTCACCTAATGGTTTGCCACAAGGGTTGTGATATTTATGGGAAATTATACAAAAATGAGTTGTTATGATATATTAGTCTCTTCCCCACATCTCCTACAAAGGAAAAAAGGTGGTTGGGGAGAGATGTCTTCATGATTTCACTTAGTTATGTTTCTGTACAAATCATGAAAATTATGCAAATAACAATTTTGGCACCTTTGCTAGAGGAAAACATTATTAAATTATGCTCGAAGTATTTTGTCTGCTTTAGTAATTACTCTCATGTAACTGTAAATATAAATAGCTGTTATTCTGTTTAAATTTTTAATCATGCAAAATATTGTCACACAAAATGTCCTTCTGTTGCAGTCTAACTGGGATTTTCTTTTTAAAAATATCCATATTTAACTGAAGTGGACTATTTTTAGCACTGTAAAGTGTTTTAGTAAAGATAGCTGGCTAACATCTCTGAATCAACAGGTCTTTCAAAGAAAGATATGGCCCTTATATTTGCAAAGAGAATTTCCTACAAAACTGCTTTTATATGAAATGTATTTTTAACATTTTATACTAAAACTAGACTATAATTAGTCTGCTTCCAAGACTGTATAAACCTCATCTAATTTATACGTTTAGTATACACTGATAATATTCTCATTTTATCATTAACTATAAGATTTTCTATTTTATTGTCTCTTTTAGCATACTTTTATACAAAAAGAAACATTAAATATTAACCAATTATGAGTTTGTTAGGAGTAATAACAAAAAAGCAAAGTTCTATCTGAAGCATTTTTAGGATACTTACTTCATTATCATAATTGCTCCATGAGAAAAAATATGGACAATACATTTTATAATATTGGTATTTTTCTGTAAATTTTTATCAGCAGGTATTATTTAAAATAGCGGAACAACAAAAACAAAGAGATTCTAAATATTTCTTCAACTTTCTCAATTTTTATAAAACAAAAAATATTTTAATAAAAGTGCAACTTTGCAACTAACATTGTTAAATACTGCAAAAAGATAGCTATCTCAACAATAATAACCTTAGTAAGAGAACAAGATTGAGCTATCTATCAACATTCTTTTTGGGAAATTTTAGGAAGTTTGTCACAGCTACGTAAAGAAGAAAGAACAATAGTATCTATGAAGTTGATAACTGGTTTTAGGTGAATACTTTTTAAACCATTAATATATCAAAATCGGAGCATGTTTTTTAATTATTAGGAAATAATATTTTGAACATCTTTCAAAGAACATTTTCACACAAAAGAGCTTCCTAATAAAACTCTGGATTTTTGTTTAGGAAGTTTTTAAAGTAAATTACTAACATTTAAAAAGTAGCTACTTTGCATTTAGGCATTCTACTTATTACAATGTTTTCAACAAATTTACTGTGATTTGAGGAAAAGCAGGTGTGTTTTTTTGTAATGTAATACAAATTGATATTCATAACATACATGTAATAACACTAGGGAAAATGACTGCTTAATGAAAATAATCTAAGATCGCATAAATTGATTGTTCTTTATATAGTCTACCTACTACAGAATGACAGAGCTGGGTCCTTTAGAAGTTCACTTTAAATGGAGAATGACTGCTACGGGGTATGGGGTTTCTTCTGGGGTGATGAAAATGTTCTGAAATTGATCATGATAGTGGTTGCACAACTCTGTAAATATACTAAAAAACACCAAACTGTACACTGTACATGGGTGAATTATTTAGTATGTGAATTGTATCTCATTTTTGGTCTCATACAAAAAAGCATGCTGGGAGAAATATAAAATCCTAGTCACTGAGGTTAAACATACCCATAGTCTTTTCTGAATAACTTCAAAACAATGTGATTTCAAGGCCACTTACTACTAATATGTATTATCTCAAAACCTTGCATATAAATAAACATACTTACTCAATAACATTTGGGATGGATTTTACACTGTTTACATTACAAAGATATGCATTAATGAAAAGTAGATTGACATTAATACCAAAATTAATCCTTCTCCTCACTCAGTTCTGTCATATTATTGCAGAACCCTAGTCAAAATTATTTACCTCTTTCAATGCTTACTTTAACAATTGGAATGACTCCAGACACTTAGACGCACACGCACACATACACACACCACTCCTACATTTCTTTTACATTTCTTCTACATAAGCTTCTTCAAGTTGGAACCATATTTATTTTTTTCATATCCTTCTTAGAACTGTATAACATTATGGGTGTAGTGAGTACCTCACCTTCTATTGAATGAATAGATGGATGACTCTCATATTTCTTGGAATGTGCTTTATTTTTTCTGGGTTTATATATAAATGTTGAAAATAGAAGCTATCTAGGCTTTTGTCTCTTAAGAGTTGAAAACTGACCATACAGTTGATGTGTCATAAATTTCAAAGGCTTGGAGGAAGCAGCTTGATTGAAACAAACAATTAATACCAGAGATGCCCTACTTTTGGAAGAGTGCCCTACACACTTGGTTCACCCTTCTTTCTCTAAATATGTTACTTTATTCTATTTTTTTTGAGAAGCTAGTCTACTTTGCACAGTGAAGGCTCACTTCTGACACACGCTGTGCCCCCCCTTCTGTTCTTTCACCTCCTTCTCACATAACCTCACATACTCTTGGGGGAAAAAGATGATGCAATAGAAGAAGCATGAGCTGCAGAATAAAAGAGATCTTGTATTGAATTTCCAAATCTATTTCTTACTGGTTGAATGGTGCCTTGGTCAAGAGATTAATTTCTTCATCTATGAAATGGGAAGAATTATACATACCCAATAGGTTAATTGTGAAAATGAAATGAAACAATGTTAATAGCTATTACTTATTCAATCGTTACCTTGTACCAGGTGCTTTACATTTACTAACAAGCTCAGGAGCCTGACCAGGTGGTGGCACATTGGAGTCTGGGATGCTGAGGACCCAGGTTCAAAATCCCAAGGTCACTGGTTTGAGCATGGGCTCATCTGGCTTGATCCCAGGCTCACCACCTTGAGTGTGGAGTCACTGACTGGAGGGTGGGATCATAGAGATGACCCCATGGTCGCTGACTCGAGCCCAAAGGTTGCTGAGTTGAGCAAGGGGTCAGTGGCTTTGCTGCAGCACCCCGGTCAAGGCACATATGAAAAATCAATCAATCAACACTTAAGGTGCCAAAACTAGGAGTTGATGCTTCTCATGTCTCTCCCTTCCTGTCTGTCTCTCTGTCTCTCCCTCTCTTGCTAAAAAAAACAAACAAAAAAACCCCCCACAAAATCAAACAAACAAAAAACAAGCTCAGGAGCTTTATACAGGACATCTAGCCTCACAAAGTACCTGACACAGCAGAGGTGACATCAATAAATGTTAGTTATTTCCTTTCTTAAAATGAACTAATTTAAAAGGATAAACAAAATGTGGTATATACATAATACTACTCAGCAATAAAAAAGAACTATTGATACCTGCAACACGTTACATTTCAAAGTCATTATGCTATGTGGAAAAAACCAAACACAATAAAAATACATACTATATGATTTAAAATATATTAAATTCTAGAAAATGCCAACTGATATATAATGACCATTGCTTGGGAGCAGATACAGAAGGAAGAATGCATTAAAAAGGAATGTAGGAAACTTTTTGGTGGTGATGGGAATGTACAATATCTTGATTACGGTGCTGGTCTCATGAGTACATACAATTGTCAAAACCCATTAAATGGTATATTTTAAGTGCGTAAAGTTTTTGGATGAAAATTATACCACTATAAAGTTGATAAAAATAATGGTAAGCAGATTATAGGTAAATTTCCATAGACCTGTAATTTGGCATAAAACACTTTCATGGAAAGTACAGCACACAGCACAGAGAGTGGGAATGGGGAGTCTCCAGATTATTGCAGAGAATTTCTATAAAGATGAAGTGATTTAAGGCAGCATTTGAAAGATGCTGTAGGGAGAAGTCCCACATGATATTTATAAACCTGTTGATTTATACTATTTTGCTGAACTTATGAAAATGTAAAGTGGATGGTCAGAATGCATTTCGCATATTTTAGTGAAAACTATTTTTCTCCACTGGCCAACCCCCGTTATGAGAAATATTATTAACAAAGAACTACCCAAGATGCAAAAAAAGTATCAATAATAAAAAAAAAAGGTAACAGAAAAAATTATTTACTCATTAGGCCTCAGAAATAATACTTAATAGGCTATTTTTATTTTTCTAAATTTTTACTTAGTGATCTTAAAAAGAGAAGGAGGGAGAAAGAGAGAGGAAGAAACATCAGCCAGTTTCTGTATGTGCCCTGACTGGGGATCAAACCCACAACCTCTACATATTAAGATGATGTTCCAACCAACTGAGCCATCCATCCAGGGGTTAATAAGCTACTTTAAAAATACACACAGTAAAAAACTCTTTTGAGTACTTCAGTATTAACACATATTCCTTTTAATCTTAAAAAGGTCTCACGCTGGAGATCTTAGTCAATTTCAGAGGAAAATGACACCACTCATGGTAGATTCTATGTATCCTTAAGATTAAAAATGAGTGGAAAATATAAAATTACTATTAACCCTTGCCAGCCACTTCCATGCCATCAGATAATCCCTGAGTTCATCACATGAATGTGGGAGGGAACTAATATTTGTGGAGCACCTAGTATGTGCTAGGCATTACAGGTATCATCTCATCCACAGGACAGAGGTTGGCATTTTAATTACCAGTTAAATATCTTCAGAAAGTGAAACCACACAGATTAGGAAAGTTGCTTAAAGTCACATGGCTACTTTTAACAAGCTGGATCTTCACACAAGTCTATGAGCTCAGCTTTGCAACACAGCCTATACATTTCTATGTGAACTGGAATTCATATTTTAAAAAGGATTCTAGAATGTTTGGGGGTACAATGCCTTATGGCTTTGAACCTGGGTAAATGGTACCTACTAATGCCTGATGCTGGCCAAGTGATTCATCTGAATTTTGAGATATGTGATATTTGACTCACATCAGCTAATCAATAAGAATTTCATTTCACTCTTACTTTTCTCTTCCTTCTTTTATTTCTTTTAATGACTCATTCACATGGGGGGAAAAAATAGAGTCACCACATACTGAAAACCACATTTTCTTGAGAAAAAGAATTTTTTCCTCAGTCTTCTAGAACTCATCATACTTGAAAGTGGTACAAAAGTGAAAGGCCACATTTGCCACTGTGTGAGAAATGTTACAACCTAATTGCCATCCATCTTATTCTAGAAAGATGAGGAGCTTAAAGCCACATAATTATTAGTTTGTCATAGCAGACTCCCATACTCTGTCGTGAAGACAGACAACTCAACTTGAGGGGCACCAGTGTGAACTTTATTCAGGCCCCGTTAGCTGTAAACAGGAGCTGTAAAGGTCTTTGTTTGAGAGGAAAAGTTATTCAACCATTTCCCGGGAGGAAAAGAAAGAGGTTTATTCTCTCTGTGGGTTTATTCGTATACCTGTGCAAACCAGCCTATGAGAAAAAACTGACATCTTCGCTGTAAGATCAGATCTCAGAGCCACCAATCAAATAGCAGTCCAACCTTAATATGCTGATACAGCCAATTTCCGGGTCTTGATCACACTAGGCTAGGGAGTCATTCTTCTCAGTGATAAAGTCGGTGAATGCACTCTTGAGAAGATAACAAATTAAAAACCAGCTGACTCGACACCATTTGACTGAGGAATTCACTGCTGACCCAGTCAGTACAACCCAATTCCTACCACCAGTCAGTAATCACTGAAGAGGTGGCCAACTTTATTTCATAATTGTAAAACTTCTTAACAGAGGGTCTTAGCACAGCTAAATGATAACTGTCCCACTTACCTCATGCAGACCTACTAAAATTGGTAATGACTTCCTCATCTATTTATATCCTTAGTCTTACTTTATGTTAAAATTTAAATGTTCTAAAACAAATGAGAAATACCTAAAAGTATTATTTAAATGACCAGGAATCTGAAAAGAACTATATAACTTACAGAATTACTCCATTTTTGAAAATATATTTTACATCTAAATAATTCCCACTACAATACCTAGTTTCTCTATAGCTGATGTATTAGTTGGCTGGAGAGTAAAGTTGACATCAACCAAAAAAATATTAGAAAAGTAATCACCTGATCAGTTGTTGTAAGACTTGTATCCTAAACTTAAAAATCTGTGATGCTGTGATAAAATACCTTATATTTTCATAGTGATTTCAGCTTTTAAATAACTTTTCCAACTCTTGATCACCACAAGAAGGTACCTGTATAAGAGGCATACACCATTATCCCCATTTCACAGATAAAGCAAGTACAGTTAACATTTTACTAACTCTTTGCTTTACCTGAAGCACTTTCCATTACTTACTTTCTTTTCTTTTTTTTTTTTTTTTTTTTTTTTTTCATTTTTCTGAAGCTGGAAACGGGGAGAGACAGTCAGACAGACTCCCGCATGCGCCCGACCCGGATACACCCGGCACGCCCACCAGGGGTGACGCTCTGCCCACCAGGGGGCGATGCTCTGCCCTTCCGGGGCATCGCTCTGCCGCGACCAGAGCCACTCTAGCGCCTGGGGCAGAGGCCAAGGAGCCATCCCCAGCGCCCGGGCCATCTTTGCTCCAATGGAGCCTTGGCTGCGGGAGGGGAAGAGAGACAGAGAGGAAGGGGGGAGTGGAGAAGCAAATGGGCGCTTCTCCTATGTGCCCTGGCCGGAAATCGAACCTGGGTCCCCCACACGCCAGGCGGACGCTCTACCGCTGAGCCAACCGGCCAGGTCCATTACTTACTTTCTATGACTATTAGGTTGAACCATTTGAAAGTGCTCATATTTGACCATTTCTAACCTACCAAAATGGCAATTTCATAAAGCAATATCTCCAGCTTTATTATCAATCACAATGTGGTTGTTTCTTTTACCTTTTCTGTTTTTCATTTTGCTTGTTTTTAGCAATATGTTTAGCCTCACTCTTACAAATCTTTTGAATTATTTTCTTTTTCTATATTGAGTAGGTAAAAAGGAAAAGTGGAAAAAATAAAAATAATGGAAGCCCTAGCCTATAAAAAGCCAAGACATTACACATAAAAATCTTACCAACAACCAATCAGGAAATGGGAGACTTCACTATGCTTTTAAATAGGGATATAGCAAAAAGCCTTGTTCATACTACTTAGAGAAAGGAACTATTCTTGTCAATTCTAATTTCAAATTTCAACAATAGTAATTAGCACTGAGAAATGACTAGAGTATATTCTATTATATGCCTCTAGAGAAATTTTCATTCTAAATGTTTCCTATATTAACAGCAGCAACATTAATTAAAAAAATATTTATTGAGCACTTACTCTCTTCCAGACATTGTGCTAAGCACTTTATATGAATTACCTCATTTAATTCTCACTATCCTATCAGGGTTGATTTTACCTTTACACACAATGAAATTGAGGCTTAGAGAGATGGAATAAATTTGCCTAAAGTTATACAAGTCATAAGTAGCAAAGTCAGGGTTCACAGCCATACCCTGAAAACACTACAAGACACTGCTTCCCATGATGGTTATTCCTGAGACTTCAGAGTCTAATTCTCCAGAACTTTCCATTGTCATAAAACATCATAACGTTTCTATACCCTATTGAGTTCTTCAGCCAGTGAAAATTTTGGTGGTCTATCACTCCAAAATAATGGGAAATGTACCCGTTACCGTAAGAATCATGGGGGCAGACATGAGGTCCATCATATCACTCCATACTCCCCTCACATGGAACAGTGTCCAGTACATAGTAGGCACTGAAGAAATGTTTGTTAGAAAGGGAACAACTAATAATTCTCTTCTGTGGCTTTTTTTAATTCCTGGAGCCTTACCTGCACTTGTTCCTTTCAAGAAAGGGGAGGACTCTCAAGCATTCCCATTCTAGACAGCACTGGACTCTGCAAACCTCCCACCACCGCCACCACCCCCTTTAACCTCGCCGTAAGCACTAGAATTGATTCATCTCTTTGACAAAAATATGATGAAAGAACCCCAACTGCAGAGGTGGAGAAACCACTCCTTCCCTTGGAACAAATGCTGCTGGCTGGTGCCCAGGATTGCTTTTCTTCTCCTGCTAAGGTTCAGTAGGTACTGAGGGCTCGGCCTGTGACTACAGGTCAGGTTTGTAACTCAACAACTCCACCCCTTTCATTACCATGGAATCAGTTAACCACCCCGCTAGTTGTACCAAAAACAAACAAACAAAAAAAACACAAAAAATCCCATAAGTAGATAAAGTAATTGGCCCCAGGAATTATTTAGGTGCTTTGGAAATTTTAAAAACACTATTATTTTCCATAGTGATTTGCTAGCCTTTTCGTACTCCAACCAGCACACTGGGACTTTTAAATTACATACCATAATTGACATAAAATATCTGTCCCATCAGTGAATATCTTTATTAGCATCAAAATCACTCACAACTAGTGCTCCTCAATGTTATTAAACATAACTTGTTCTAGGTGTTGCTTTACTAATTAGTCAGGATGAGCCCGAGGAAGAAAATCTGGGTCATGTTAAATTAATTGGAATGAGCATGAAAATTAGCAGAGCAAACTGCATCAATTTTCTATAGAGAGTCTTTCTTCATGTTGAGAATAAAAATGGATATTATGAGGCATTAACCAAACTGCCTTCTGTGACTGCCAAGAGGTGTGTTACAGTAGCCCAAAATATCATGCTCACAGATTTTCAGAAGTTAATGAGACATTTCCAGGAATGGTAAATACATGGTGTTAAAATGGGTGTGCCTCTGATGGGAAAATGCCAAGTCATTTCATGTTTATTCAGGCATAACAAGCTCTTCAAAATGAGCATAATTTAAGAGGTGAATAGTGCAAAGAGGGCTAACATTCAACTAATTTTCCTTCTGAAAGAAAAGATTACATTGAACAACAAAAAAAAATGAATTAAGAGGTTTACAAATCAACAAGTCAGCCACCAGGATGGCAGCCTCCGGTCAGCACCACACAGCAGCCCCCACCTCGAAGTTTTCGAGAAATGTCCCGAAGGCAAGGAACAAAGCAAGCAGAACTGATTACAGCCCCGCTCACTGCCTCAGCCTCTCAACTCTGTTTGGCTTCCTAATGAGCTCACTAAAAACCTAATTCATCTCCCATAACCCTCCTCAGCCCTCCTTGAAGTCCACCATTATGGAAATTACAGATGAAACATTTCCAGGCTGGGTTCTAACCAGTGCACCTTCAACAGGCGGGGCCCTGGACCCCCACCTGGAACACAATGGCTCAGGGACCTCAGCTTCCAGAGTAAAGAGGCCCAGCAAGGTTAAGGCTCTTTCTCAGGGTGACAATGATTCCTACCTTACAGTGCTCCCTCCCAGAAATGTGGGAATGTCGTGGGTTCCATAGTACATAAGATACAAATTGTCATGCAGGAGAGGAGAAATGAGTTGTACTAATGACAAATAGCTGAAACAGGCTAATGTGAATTCCCAGCCTTCATGAGGAAACTCCCCGGGTTCCTCATTACATAGAGTCAAATCCTCACGGCACCTAGCCTGTAACTGGAAGATTACTGAATTGATGGATCCTTAGTTTAAAATGCAGCTGTTTTATTCTGCTTTAGTAATTAATTCTTTTTCCGATACTCTATTGATTAAGCGTAGACCCTGATAAAGTTCAAACTGAGGAGAATCTCTGGTGGCGTCCTTAGTTGCTCAGGAGAGTCAATGAAAACTTCCTGCAATTCCACCTGCCTCCTCAGAGTGCTGATCCAATGAACAGAACAGTTTTTTTCTCATAAATTAGTCAGGCCATGTGGAGCTGTATTAGCTGATCGTTGCTTTTGTCTCTCTACTTGCTGACTTGCTTTTCAGTATTGCTGGCCTTTGTGCTGTCACACACAAAGTCGGAGTGCAGCTGCCATTCTGAACCCAAACCAAGGTAAAGAACAATTCGTACAAACTACACTTTCCCCCCATTTTATACAGCTGCAACTCCCTGAGCAGTGCAGAGCTCAATGGGGCCTCCTGGGACCCAACTAGCTGAGAAATCAGTGCTAAAGCATGCAGACATATTGTGGAACTGAGAAAAATAAAATAAAGTAACCTATTTTCTTCAAGGCTTTGCCAGGCTTTTCTGTCCTTTTTATTTTTTTTTTCCTTCCCTGATAGAATTTGTACAACCCTGTTTTCAGCAGTGTTAAGCTCCCCATTTCGTTTTCATAGAGGACATCAAAGAATGGCAGGAGACAGGGTAAAGAGAATAAGCAAGGGGCCAAGGGTACATGGTCAGATGGCATCAGTGAGTTGGGGAACGCCTGTTAACCAAATGGGCGTGGAGTGTAACCATATATAAATGGCCATTATAAACACAATGCTATTTAGTAATAAGAGGAATCACCAACACGGTGCTTCTTTTCAAAGGGTCACATGTACCAGGGATCAATGTTGGTGAACAGAGCAAGTGCGGTAACAGAAAGTTTCTCCGATTACCACCCTGCACAATGGATTTTTGTCTCTACAAAGATCATTGCTACTGGGAATACTTTTAGAGCAATGGACTTATTCTCTAACCCTGCCCCCCCATTCCTTCTCGTACACCCCACCTATATGGCCCCCAAACCAATATGCATCAGCTTCAGTTTCTGCATAAAAACAACTCAGAGACATGTGTTCTAGCCCATGAGCTGGTGGAAAGAATATAGCTGATTTCTCAAGCCACTTGCAACATATGTTTATAGAAAAACTCATGTTTCACATGGTGGGAGTAATAGTATAAAGGTCTGGAAAATTTTTAGGAGAATCCTTCAAGTTTTTACCGTCTAATTCTAAATTCAAAACGAAAACCAAGCTAGGATTCTGTGAGCAGAGTGGCTGGAACTGTTTTCCATGTTCTCTTGGGGGGCCTGGGCTGAGAGTACATTCCCCACCTTCACAACATTCCTTCCTAGGTCAAAAGGTCATCTCTCACAGCAGTCTCCAGCAGACACTCAGTTGTCAAAAGGTTGCACCATGTGATCTGGGCAGTCACTGCTAACAAAGCTCTTTCCTCATTGGGAAACAAACTTTGCATGTCTAAATAATTTTGGTGTTACAAATGTGTTTTCCTCCTTCCATCCCTACTCTTCTCTTCAGTTTCAAAACAATGAGTTCAGCAGTGGGCACCAAATTCATCACTAAAGTTTCCATTGATTACTTGGGTCAAGACTCCACCACTTTTACTGGACTATATGACAAGGAAAGTAAAGATAACTGCCAGAGATGATGTTGATTTCCTGCATTTAGAAAAAGGTGTCCCTTTCCTAGGGGATTTCTTTTAAAAGGAAAATCTCATTTTTACAAAGAGAAAAAATTAATCTAATAGCAAATATTAGAATCTCTTATAAAAATCATTCACAAAATTAAGATCACTTTTTTGATTAATGTATATTCAATTGTATTTAAATGACCAATAATGTGTATAGGTATGACAAGGTACAAAAACAAAAATGAAAGGTTAAGAAGTATGTTCGTTTGCCCAACAATCGGAACTGATGCAACTGTAAAGTCTGCCATCAGTGAAGTTATAAATAAAAGGTCCCAGTTACTAGGGGAGCAGGCTTTGCCTTCTTTTTTTTTTTTTTTTCCTATTTCCTGCTGCCTAGATGAATAATATAACAATTTTCTCATTGTCTTGGATTGTTACTTAGAGCAGCTTGAAGCTCTCACATGCAAACCAAAATGAGTAATTTATTTCTAGAAGGGAGTCAAACAAGTCTATCAACATTGTTTCTATATATAAATTATATATTTAAGAGTAAAATAAAATAGTCATGGCTGAAATGTTGCATCTGGCAGATAAGAAACTAGAGATATTTTTAAATTATTTTGCCTAGTCCTAAGCAAAAGAATCTAAGGGCACTGATAATTTTTGTAAAAACTCAGCTATTTGTGCATTTTTTCCTCAATACCAAACAAAACACCTTAATTAAATACCCTCAGAAATTGGTTTCAGGTTCTTTACATGTCTTTAGGATACTAAGGTTTGAAGACATACAATATTTTCCTAAATGTTCTATCTTCTCTTGAGTTTTTAATTATCAAACTTTCCAAAAGTACATTTTTCAAAATTTAGCTTTGGGCCTTTCACGTGTCCCCTTTTAGCTGCCTTGGAATTAGCAGGAACTGACAAGATTCATATTCTCATGAATGTGTGTAGTTCAAGTTGGTATAATCCAGTAACTTTTAAAAGCCCAGTTTTATAAGCTTTCCTTTGGATAGGTATTCCAATATTCTAAAAACAGTGTTATGGGTGGTTAAATTAAGCCCATGTCTACATTGACATTTCAGTTTCAAGAAGTTATTGTGTGCCAAATTTGCTGGTTTAGTATCTGTTACCCTGGAACGTGTGCTCTATGTATTTTATTTATTTATTTATTTATTTAGAGAAAGAAACACACACAAAAACATTGATCTATTCCTGTATGGGCCCTGACTAGAGATCAAATCATATATGCCTGTTTCATGGGGTGTTTGGAAGGTAACTGAAAAGAAATTAAACAATTATGACACAGACTCAAATAGAAAAATATATATATATTACATAAGACATGAAATTGGTATCTGAAGTTTTTACAGAAGTTTGGGTGGGATTCAATGAAACAGTAAATAAAATAAACCTGTTTATGATGTTGTAATGACTTATAAGTGTATCACCATTTCTAGTATTATGAATATAATACCTGGTATTTTTTGAAATGTTTATTTTATTGATTTTTAGAGAGAAAGACAGAGAAAGACAGGAGCATTGATCTGTTCCTGTATGTTCCGAGATCGGGAATCGAACAGGCAACCTCTGTGCTTCTAGACAATGTTTTAACCAACAAAGATATCTGGCCAGGGCTGATACTTAGCATTTGGCATCAGCTATAGTATTCAAGGATTCTGCACAATTTTAACAATTGTAGAGATGTTCTAAATATAGAAACTTTTGGGCCAGAATCATGTTTTTTCTGCCAAAGGAGTCTGGGAAGAAAATAGGTGCCCAATAATGAAGTGGCATGAATTTAATTATTTCTTTTGAGAGCGTCACACAGTTTGCAGCCCTATCAATCAAGAAAGGAAATTAACCAAAAAGGTTAAGACTTCCCTACAGAGAATACATGATATAGTTAACAACTATAAACAGGCATGGTTAGATTTCTATACAGCTTTACATCAGAAACTTACTGGTCCTGTGACCATCCACACCTGTATTTTTTCATTCCTCATACTACCTTACCTGAACAGGGGACTCAAGTTCCAGGTGCTGTATCTCTAAAGTTAAAACAGACCCTGGCCGGTTGGCTCAGTGGTAGAGCGTCAGCCTGGCATGCGGAAGTCCCAGGTTCGATTCCCAGCCAGAGCACACAGGAGAGGCGCCCATCTGCTTCTCCACCCCTCCCTCTCTCCTTCCTCTCTGTCTCTCTCTTCCCCTCCCGCAGCCGAGGCTCCATTGGAGCAAAAGATGGCCTGGGCGCTGGGAATGGCTCCTTGGCCTCTGCCCCAGGCGCTAGAGTGACTCCGGTAGCGACAGAGCGACGCCCCGGATGGGCAGAGCATCACCCCCTGGTGGGCGGGCCGGGTGGATCCCGGTCGGGCGCATCCGGGAGGGAATCTGTCTGACTGCCTCCCCGTCTACAGCTTCAGAAAAATATAAATAAATAAATAAATAAATAAATAAAGTCAAAACAGACCATCCCACTTGTATACAAATAATCTTCTAAATGTAACAATGGAGCAAAGTGTCAGTTAGAAGACTAGGGCCAAAGGGACTGGGAGGTCTCCTTAAAAGAACCTGTCTTAGAGAATCACAATATAATCAGATGCCCTAAGAGAAGGTCACACAAGCCCACAGTGGAAGTGTTCAAGGACAGAGTTGACTAATTTACATTTCACTCAGGAAACAGACTAGTCTCTATAATCCATAAAATTCTACATCAAACAATAATGTATTCACATCTGTAAAATATCTTTAGGTGTAGCTCTTTTGGTAAAACCACAGAACTACTACATATTAGGGTTCTTAGCTGCAAAGGCATCCATACTCAAAACTCACTAAGAATATTTCAGAAGCAGCTCAGTACTACGGCAACCTTGTAAGTTACTCATTTGGGACTCAATACTTGCAATTAACATTTTTAAAAAATCATAAAGTGACCAAATTATTTTGTTGAAATAAATTATACCAGAAGGTAGGAATGTTGGACCTTTTGGGAGATGACTGGAGAAACTAAGGCTTGTAGTCACTGAACCAGTTTTTCTAAAACTCTTTTCATAAGTGTACCATTTCCTCTTAACTTTTGAAACCTGGATCTCTACTGTAAATAAAATAGCAACCAGAAAACATCTTAAAGGAACATATGAAAAATCTTAAAACCACTTAAAAAAATCAGGCAGAATATAAAAGAAATTGATACAATTTTATAAATTCAAAATAAGGCATTTTCTTTTTCCAAGTGAACTGCTTAAGATCACAGGAGAAATTACGGCTGAGACTAGAATTTTCAGCTCCTGACACTCTAGCGTCAGTGACCTGTTCAAAGCCTACTAAAATGCTTTTACTTTGCCTCAACAACAAATTATAACATAGGACACAAGAAACTTCCACAGACCCAGATGCCCAGGATAAAACAGTGTGAGCTATGATTTAACAATCTCTGATCTCCAGTTCAACAAACTATATATGTGGCATTAACCTAACAAGTTGGTCCTCCCTCTTACTGATGTCCTTGGGATAATTCTGATGCCCACTTGGCAAAAGATGGCAGGGGACTAAGCATCATTACAGTAGGAAACTGACATATTCTAAATTGTCTTCTTAGGAGGTAGGATTGCTAATGTTGGCCTGAAAAATTATTGAGAATGTCCCTCCTTCAAAGTCAAAAGTTGTAATAATAAAGAACAAAAATCAATAAAAAAATTTCAGCTGCAAAAATATAAGGCTGTAGAAAGGAATGCAGAGCCCAAAGATATGGTCCAGAGGCAGAAAGATAGACTTTTCACATGGAAGACCAGAACATGCAACTTTAAGTCTCTTCTCTGTCTGTGATCTTGTCCAATGACCAGAGCGATTGGACAGGTCAATCAATATTTAAACTTAAAATAAATAACCATGTTTATCCTCTGCAACTCCATGGCAGAAGTTCCAATGAGATCCTTCATAAATTCTAGCTTTTTCCTGGTAAGAACAACTACATGGTATAAAGTCTACATTTAAGAACTCTTAAGGAATTTATTGCCTGACCTGTGATGAACCAGAAATTTGTGTACTTTCATCATCATCCCATTCATCAATATAATGGCTTAGCAAACTTTCTTTGTTTGGTTACCTGTTTACAGTAGCAGAAAAATATTGAAAGGATCTATGCAAGACCCAGGGAATGTGGTAAGATGCCAATTCTTTGTATCACCAATAATTTTCTAAGATTGTATATGGCGTTAAATACCTGCCACCATGTCACAATATGTAGGGTGATTTCTAGATATGAGTTTGATCTCCAATACTGCTAGGCCTAATGATAGAGAAAACAATTTGGAGAAATATCTGAGTATGTGACAGAAAATATCAAAACACACCTGAGATTATCAGAATGCGAAAAATCTCAGCCCCAATTTCTAGGCTGATGAAAGGTATCTGATACCATTGACACCTCACTTCTTGTAGACAGGGTGTGGCCAAGTGGTTAAGTGCCTGGCTTTAGGGATGGGGTAGGGGTGCCAGATAGGCCTGAGTTAGAATCTTGGCCTGGCCACTTTCTAGATATTCAAAGAAAGAAAATTTACATAGCTTCTCTAAGCCTCTGTTTTCGAACTGAAGAACCAACACAAGGTTATAAGATTCGATTACACTAAATATATATAGCACAATATCTGTCACAAAGTAGCTGTCAAATATTGGCTATGATAATAATGATGATTCTGTTATATCTGCCAAATTTGGGCATGATTATCATAGACAGTTTTCCTTGATTTAGCTCTGTTATTTTTAATCCAAAAATGGTAATAGTCAAATAGAAGAACTGGCTCTCTGGCTACAATAAAGATGTAGTAGTAAACAAAGCTGGCATCTGGAAAGTAATGATCAGACCCAAGATAGCATTCTTTAAAATGCTTAAACAAGAAACTAACTCACACATCACATTGGTTTTTCTCTTCCCTAGTAACATATGACACATTACAAGGAGGCCAAGAAAAATGAACTACTATAAAGAGAAGAACTGTCTTTAGCGAATGGGTGTTGAATAGCAAGATCTGAGTTAAAACTCTTTCCTGGATCAAACAGTTCTTAGACTAGAACTGGTTGAGGTATGAGAATAATTTGTATAATATTCAATATATGAAAAACTTAATGAAAGAGACTTTGGGGTGATTTCTGAGGTTAGCATTTAGTTACAAAAGCAAACATTAAACAGATATTGAAATCTGGTGATGACTTGCTATGTTATCTCAACTAAAATAAAATATTATTTTTTTCTAAGCTGAAGAAATCAAAAGACAAAAATGGCTCATCTGTGTCTCCTTACAATATATTAAATAAATAGAAAGCTAGGAAATGAAGGCTGACTTTGCACACATCTGCTTATTCGCAGGGCTGAAAATCAACTGTCAATACAGAGGTACTATATTGAGCATGTTTGTGTAATTATGTGAAAACATACCATAAATTGTTATTCTGCAAATATGCGCAATCATAAACAAAATCTATATTCTTTACAAAAACTTAGAAGAAAAAAATCGTAAATCAAATTGGGAATCCTTATAGTAAAAGACACAATAAAATATATCTACAAGAGCAACATGAATCGAGAAATTAAAACAAATTTAGGTTAATTACTTGGGAAAAGAAAATGTTTATTATTTTCATTAGTCAAAATAGTTAAATAATCAGTCAAGTCTCAGCTTAATTTTAACTGTGTAGACACCATCGGCATTGTCCCAGAACCTAAGCGAAAGAGGGTATAGGAGATTACTTTCGCATGGGAAATTTTTATTGGATTGGAGTTTCAAAGGCCATTGTCTTTAAGAAATGCTGAAACTCTATAGGTTTTAAGAAAGTCAGGATTAACTTCTCTTTAAACCACAAACCCAATCCAGTGAGTAAAAATCAACAAACAAGTACAACATTTCTAAAGAGGGAATAAATGATCTATTGTCTGCTATCATTTCTTAAGCAACTAATTCCTGCCTAAATGTCAAATGCAAAGATAACTGGATATGTACAAAGGTACTTTTTAAATCTTTACAAAAATACAGAATACTATATATAAACATAGGCTACTACATAATTTTTAAATTAGGCCTTAATATTCTCATTCCTATGATTACTCATGAACTAAATACTGCCATAAGTTCTCAAGACTAGGTCAACCAGGGATTTAAACTACTCACATGGTCCCACCTCAAAGTATAGCCTTTAAAAAATGTGTAATGTAAATTCTGGAAGCCCCTAGGCAGGCTGCAGTTAAGCAGTTTATCTGGTGCATTGCAGGCAATCAAATGTGAGGTCATAGCACCTGGGCATGTGGCTTCATGCTTTTGACACTACTATAGGCACTGAAATACATCTCTGGAGATTTGTCAGGAACAGCCCTGGAAGTCAAGAACTAAAGAGAGTGTCAAGAAATCCTTCAGAGAAAAAATATTGCCAAAGAGAACAGGAAGCCCTGACTGGTTCTTTTTTATTCTGTAGTTGGGCAGAAAATAATTTTCTCAGAATACTCAGGATACCTTTAAGTAATTCAGAAGCTCTGAAGAATTTGAACAATTCATGTGACTGACACTATGGTTTGAATATTGCAGAAGTACCTTTCAATTAAAAAGTGTGGTTTTACTTTACTGCTTCAATGTTTTCAAGCCAGATTAAAAACAAGATGTTAAATCCATTTATAGCTAAAGAGAAATCATTCTGATTTAATTTTTTTAAGTCCATCTAGTGAGTGCTTCTAGCAGGTTGCAGAGGTAATTAAGTGACGTTGGTGAGCAAATTAAAAAAGGAAATTGAAATGAACATCTTTGAGAAAGTCTTTTTATGCACACAAAAGTATCTTTTAGAAACCCACAGTATGAAATATAAACTAACCAATTATTTTGATCCAGTTGGATATGTTATGGAATTGGTAGATTTTCTTTGGATGATAGAATTCTTATTATCACCAAAGCCAATGGATGTTTGATGCAAAGAAGAAATAGTAAAATGCAAATAAGTGCTATTTAATTAATTATATATAAAGTTGGTGATTATAAGATAAGAGTTTTGGCAAGTCTTGGAAGAAAAGTAGTCTCATTATTTTATAGTTCAGCAACTTTTATAATTATTTTTTTTCATTTTTAAGTCCAAAAAGAAGAGAACTAAGCCTTCAGAATGTGCCAATTTAATTTTTGACCTCTCTTCTCTTTCTACTCAACCATCGAACTTAGAGATCTGACCAATATACAAGAAAAAAAAAAGGTAGAAAATAAATTACTTTTTCAAAGCATAAGTAACTGATTTAAAATCTTTAAAAAGTGGCTTGTGAGGGCTCAGGGTCCAGTTTAAGTTGGAGAAATAAAAATAAAAGGTTGTAATAAAGAAATAATAGAAGGGTGGCAGCCTTTTGATTAGAGAAATGACATGGGGGTTTTAATGACTTTCTTGGGACAGTCAGTTGCCATCGTTAAATTTTACACCATTTATGAACTGAGTGTCTTTTTATGCAAAATGTACTTTGCAAGTAAAGAACAGGAAAAATAATTCAATGGCCTTGTCTTAATTCTTCTGCAACTTTCTCTATGGTGATAGGCAAGTAATTGACCCTCCTCATAGCCAAGCTTGCTATCTCTCCAGAAGATGAGGAAAAACCTGGGGAATCAAATGAATATTTATGTAAGACTGCATTAAGAGACAGAAATGTAAAACTAAAAGTAAGGTATCACTTTTCAGATGTAATTTGAATTTTGAATGATATTATTTTAAAAATAATAAATACAGCATATGAGAATGGGAAAAGATCTAAGAATTCCCCAATATCCTCAGCACACAGAGATATAATATAAGGTAAGTCATGAGAGCTTTTGAAGATGATGCTCTTCAAAATATTAACAATTAACATTTAATGGATGGTTAACAATTAACATTTAATGGATGGTTATTATATGCCACTATTATTTGGTGGAATGCATTGTCACCTCAAGCATTCCTTTGAACTCCCTTACAAGGTACAAAACTGGGATACAAGTAGCTAAGATTGGAAGCTCGCACAGAATCTTTCATTTTAGAGTTTGAGCCCATAAAGTCAGGGCCTCACCGAGCTGCCCCATACCGCACCTTCCACAGGCTCCATGGAAGAGCCATATTCAGAATCTGGTGAGCTGAGCTCACTCCATTCTGGCCTCCAGGTAGAAAACAAAAATTAGAACATGCAAGAAGAAAAAAGAGAGAAAAAGAAAAAAGAAAAAGGGGAGTGGGACCGTATTTGACTTAGCCCCAAAGCATGGTACACAGGAAGCCGAGAACTGTGGCCTCATAATTCTCCCAGATTTTTACTCTTGTCTTGAGCCTCCTTTGTATACAAAACCTGTCACCGTATGTCTGTGTGAGAGGCTAAGGACCAGAACAAAATTGAAAGCAAAGTACCTTAAGCTATTATACTCATATTTTTAAAAATCACATTATACTCTGTACTAAAATAGAAATTCAAAAAAAGTGATATGAGCTTAATATTCAAGTTATGTACACCAAGCTAGTAAAGGGTCAATGATTATATGTACATTATTGTGCAACATGTTGTATTAAATATGCCTGACCTATTTATCTAATCTACTTCTATATAGGTGTGGTAATCCTCACTTTATAAATGAGGACATGTAGGCTTAGAGAGGTTACATAAGTCATCAAAGGTCATACTCTGTGTGACAGTTGGGATTCAGACCTAGGTCTAACTTTATACTCTTAAAAAAAGTTATGAACTTTTTATACAGAAAATAGAATGATGGGTGTCAGAGGGGAAGAGGGTTGGGAGATTGAATGAAAAAGGTGAAGGGATTAAATAGTCCAAATTGGTAGTCACAAAATAGTCATGGGGATAGGGAATATAGTCAATAATATTGTAATAACCATGTTAGGGGCCAAGTGAGTACTTGAAATATCAAGAGGAACATTTTATAAAGTACATGATTGTCTAGCAACTATGCTGGCCACCTGAAACTAATACAAAATGATATTGAATGTAAACTGTAATTGAAAAATAAAATTTACATTAAAAAGAATTTTAAAGCAAAGTTATAAACTTTTGAATTATAATTTCTCAATGGAGCATAGAAACATTTTCCCTGAAAATTTGTAGAAGTTGGTGGGATCTCTAGCCATAACCTTGTACCTGCTTTCTTGTACCTCTAATTACTCAACTCCACCTAATAAATCCATCACCAATTTGGTGACTGACACTTTGACAAACTCAACCATTTTAGGTGCAGTAACATTCTTCATGAGGAATTAAACCCTAAGTCAATGCTAACAGCATCTATAAATTGCTATAAATGATTAGCTATTAAGCAATTGTCAAACTAAAACAACTTCTTCAACCCAATGTCTCTTTATCATAAAGTATGCCCAGAGCATTTTGGTAGGTACAGAGCAGATCTCCAGAGCAGGCAGATGAGGAGCCCTCAGTAATCAGGACTGATTTCTCAGCTTTGGTTTTCCTTACCTCCCGCTGTCAAGGGTACCATAAAAACTCAGCAAATGTTATTAGATAACATACCTAGAAAGAGGCCAGTCAGTATAAGTAAAAAGTTTTTTAAAAAAAAAGTACATTCCTGTAGATGAAAAAGTTAAAATGTCACAGATTCAGAGATTAGTGTCTCTAGAGTGATGTTTATGAGGCAAGAAGATGTCCATGAACTTAGGACTTACACTATTCACCTACAAAGCAGGTTTTAAGGTTCCTGTCTAGTTCAAAAGTAAGCTTCCCTGATACTTTATGCCTTAAATGTCCAGCATACGGAGCAACACTGCAATGTGTAAGAGCCCCATTTCTTTCTGTAATTTAAAAAAGTTTGACATGTTCTTTTTCAGTAGAAATTTATTTCAGCCACGGTCCAATCCTTGTTTTCTTTTTTTTTGCCAGATGAAAGCAACTCATGCTGGCAGAAAATGAGCAACTAGGATTCCATTTAGAGTAAGACACATGGCAAAAACTCTCATCCATTAAGTGGCTGATGACTATGCTGAGATATGCAGCTCACATGTATAGGAGCATCAAAATCTGGATGCACAAAGAACTGTAAACTGTGCTTCGACACTCAGGTTTGCAAGTTGACTAATGATATTTAAGATCTTTGGTTCTCCCAAAATGTCCATGTTCTTGTCATAAAATAAGGACATCCTTTAGAAATGTTGTGATTTTTTTTAGCTAACTGCTCTAACAAGTTTAAAATCAGGTAGAAAATCTTCTTGACAAACAAGATAAAATCAGGCTTTTTCTCAGCAGGGTACAAAGATAACCTTAGTTGTCTCACTTGTCTCTTGCTCATTTCAAAGGTGGAGAGACATGTATGCCCAGACTAATTCTCCCTCCAACAGCCAAAAGGGGGCAATACACTGACATGGGAATCCTGCCACAATACTCAGGAGTAGAATGTATGAATGCAGAGGCCTTCCCTCACTTGATGACCAAGAGGAACCATAACTTTGAACTTTCTGAATGTCCCTGAATATGATGCCTCTTGGTACTCTCCAACAATAAGGAAGAAGCAGGAGAAATTTTTACTGTCAGTAAGCCCAACATCAACCTAGTGGCATCCAGTTAGTTATAACATTCTGCAAAGCTGGAACTACCAGAACAGCAAGATTCAAGCAGGTTAGGGTTTTGCAGCTGTTTCCCAAAAATTTCCCAATCAGTGGACAGAATATCCAGTCCATTGCTCACCATTTGAAGGAAACAGGGCCCAAGCCATCCATTCCCAAAAGAAAAGATGTTCTTCTCTCTTCTTCCCCCTCTATAGATTTACCACCCAGCCTCCAACGGAGTGACTACTCTGAAGAAGAAGAAGGAGGAGGAGGAGGAGGAGGAGGAGGAGGAGGAGGAAGAAGAAGAAGAAGAAGAAGAAGAAGAAGAAGAAGAAGAAGAAGAAGAAGAAGAAGAAGAGAAGGAGGAGGAAGATGAGGAGGAGGAGGGAGAAGAAGAAGATTTGCTTTTGAGGAAACATCATATCATATGCTACGCATCAAACTGACTATTAATACAATTCATAACAGGATTCTGCTGGGATCTTCATTTATAAATTTTTGAGGATGTAACCAAATGTACTTGCATTGAGCCAAACACTCAAGGGATTTTCAGGAAACATTGTTTGATTAATACAATGAAGTAGAGCTACAAGGATCGCTGGGTTAACAGAATATTCTGTGAAAGAATAGCTGAAGTCCATCAGACTTCTGACCATAGAGGAAATTGCTTTTTACACAGCTGAAAATTGATCCTCAGCCCATGCTGACCTACCTCTTAAATACAAGATGCAAGAAGACTCCCTAGGATATTAAACGCTCTCTGAAACTACTTCAGTGAAAGAAGCAGTCGAGGACAGTGTTTTCCAGAGTGTGTTCCAACGAAGATTGGTCCCCAGAGATTGATGCACAAAAGGGTTTCAATAGTTAAGTGAGTCTGGGAAGCTATGTGTTTCTACCCCTTGCAGACTTAAAATGCACATTAGCAAATTAGAGGGTCTGAAAATTCCTGTGCTAAAGGAAACGTTGCTCTACTCCAGCTTTCAATCTATTTAACCACAAAGTCTTTTGTATTTTTTTAAAGTAATGTCTATTTAAATATCCTTGGAAGCGTGGTTTTCCAAATATTGAAGATCTATTTACTCAATCCTGTTGAGTCATTTATAGTTGTTAATAATTATAACAATGCTATAACATTTTACAAAATTGTGTTCTTGTACACTAGTTTTGAGCATGATGCTATGTATATACTGGGGATTTTTGTGAATTACAATAATTTAAGTGCTTAAATTACTTTATAAAAAATGTCAAAGCTTTTTTGTTTAAAGATACTTGAAATTTGCTTCTTCATTCAAAAGAATATTCATGCTTTCAAATAAACAGTATTTCAGGCCAGCATACGAGTCTGCTGTTTTGACTGTGGAAGACTAGTGAAGAATTTGTCATTGGCATTCAAAAGGAAGGCGATTATGTCACTACCCCCATTCAAAAATCTTCAATAGGTCCCTATTACCTACCAAATCAAGCACAAACTCCCCAGCCTGCTATTCAATGTCTCTCACAATATATACCCAATCTTCCTGTCGAAAAAAAATATTATTGAAGGCTAACTATGTTATCATAGCACAACGGGGGGCAGAAGGGGAAGATGCCTAAGACCTGACAACTGTCCTCAAGATTCTCACAGTCACACAGTATAATAAATAAGTCATATAACCAATTACTATAGCACAGGGAGAACCTGACTGTCAGAAGAGAGAATCAGAGAAATGTGCAATAGGTCTTCAGAGGAGAGAAATTACTTTCCACTAGATGAGTCTGGGGCTGGTGGAGGGCTGGGGGCTGGGCTGAGGGCTGGCAGATGCTCTTCGATTTTACAACCCATAACTTCCTTTTCCTAAGTATAAATTCAGGATTTCATTTTTAGGTTGCTTATCAAGATGTCAATTTTATGGGGCCAGTTTTCAGCTATTTAAAAAAAAAAAAACGGGGGAAAAAGCTATTTTTAAAGGCAACTATCAAACAAACAACTATCAAACAAATAAAACATTTATAATGTTTTATTTCCTATGAACCAAGCACAAAATGATTGTCATTTTACATAAATTATGTCATTTAATCCCTAGCCCCCAAATCTATTAAGATTAGATACTATTTATTACTCCCATTCAGATACAATGTCGATGCGGAAGACTTGTCCATGACAAGTGACAGATCTGAGGGTTGGAAGGCAGGCAGGACCATGCCTATGGCCACATCTTTAACCACTATGCTACATTGCCTACCTAAAACTACCTTATGTCCACAAAAGAATCATTATTCACCTGGCATGCATCACAAATTTCCACTTCAACAACTGTGCATGTGCAAATAGAACATTCCTCTTCCTCCTTTTCTCTACTGGTTGATCAATATCTATACTTTAAAACTCACGGCAGGGAGAGAGGAAAGTAGACTATAGAACTCCACCCAATGAAAGGCTTGCATGCTGTTTTGCACTTGGTCTCCTCCCTTCATCCTACATGTCATCTCTCCATCAGTCCTCTCTTCCATGTTTACTGCCACTGCCTTAATCCAGCCCTCATCTGTCTTCTGGAGTATTAACCCATATTCTACATTTAGTCTTGTTTCCTACTAATGTATTATATCTACTATCTAAAAGGGCTTTATTAGCCCTGGCCGGTTGGCTCAGCGGTAGAGCGTCGGCCTAGCGAGCGGAGGACCCAGGTTCGATTCCCGGCCAGGGCACACAGGAGAAGCGCCCATTTGCTTCTCCACCCCTCCACCGCGCTTTCCTCTCTGTCTCTCTCTTCCCCTCCCGCAGCTGAGGCTCCATTGGAGCAAAGATGGCCCGGGCGCTGGGGATGGCTCTGTGGCCTCTGCCCCAGGCGCTAGAGTGGCTCTGGTCACAACATGGCGACGCCCAGGATGGGCAGAGCGTCGCCCCCTGGTGGGCGTGCCGGGTGGATCCCGGTCAGGCGCATGCGGGAGTCTGTCTGACTGTCTCTCCCTGTTTCCAGCTTCAGAAAAATGAAAAAAAATAATAATAATAAAAAAATAAATAAAAAGGCTTTATTTTTTAATGTAAATTTCATCATGAACTCCTTTAATGTGTTCCCACATCCCAGAGCAGGGTTTTCCTGAGGCATGGATAAAAAATGCAGACTCCCAGGACCATCGGTGGCAACGCTGATGCTGTATATCTGGGATCACCAGGAAATCTGTATTTACATGCCCCTGAGGAGCTACTTATCCCCAGGAAAGTTTGGTAAACAGTGCTCTACAGGATTAAGTATAAGCTTCTTACCACAATAAATGAGGATCTTCACAGACAAGCCCCTACTTGCCTCTCCAGCCTCCCTTCACACCATGCATTCTCTCACACCAACAGGAATATTAATTTGGTTGTAGCTCTGAACATAACACATTGCTTCACAGTTCTCGGCCTTTGGATTGGCTGAACCCTCTGCTCCCCATTCCCTCCCTGCCATGTTCACCTGAAAGCATCCACTGAAAACCACCAAAACCTTCTAAAATCTTACCAATTCTGTGAAGCTTTCCAAAGATATTTCAGATAGAATCAATCACTCCCTCTTCTGAAATACCTTACAACTACATGTTATATGCAATATTAGAAGGATGTATATTTACGGGTTTACATTTCTGAGTTACTAAACAGTATAAAGAAAACAGGGACCACACCTTATTCATTCTGTAGCGATAGTACCTAGGACAGTGCTTGGCACCAATTATACAGTCAGTAAAAGTTGAAGAAAGAGAATATTTTTGGGATCCCACTTAGTCCTCAGCTTGGACTTTTTCAAAGCCATTGTTTAATTAATTCTAATAACTATTCTATGAGAGAGTTATTTTTCCCATATTATAAGTGAAGAAATTAACATGTGGGAAGATTGCTGCCTAATAGTGGCAGGGCAAAGATGTTCAGAGGTACATGCTTCCAAAGCTGCCATTCTTTCTATATCACACTGCCACCATGTCAACACGTCTCCCTTGAGACATACCCCCCAAATGAATTTCTACCTTGCATAAGAGTTCTTTGTGTGCTTGCCATGATTCCCCCACCTCCTGGGAGAGGGTAAATTATTAAAAGCAGGGACCCTTGCCATTTCTATATTATTCTCCCACAGCGCCTTGCTCAATGGATATCTTTGTGTATTGAATTTAAGCCACACTCAGAAGTCTTGAGAGGTTGAGAGCTTCCTCCCTCCAGACAGATGTGAGTACCTACCTATCTGCCCCAATGTACCATAAAAGGACAATGTGCCATAAAAGGACACCCATGAGGTAGATTCAACAGACTTTCAAAAATCCATGATTTATCAACTTTTCTTCATCATTCACTTTTAGTACATAGAAATTTTGGAGGTCTTATTTTAGCAGGTGGCATTTATTACAAATGTTAGTTGGAAGAAGAAATATGAAATTTTACACTCCTAGTCTACTTTTGAAAATCTTCAAACTTAAAAAAAAAAACACGAATGCTTGGTTTTGAAGCAACACTAACACCTCTCACTGGAAGTGAGGGTTAAGAAACAAGTGTTCTGATGAAGCAAATATTCTACTGACTAAAGGGTAATCATCTTGTATGAATTACCTGTCTAAAGATACTCAGAACCCAGAAAGATACACTTAACTGTAAAATTCTCCTGAAAATTATTTGGATGTTTTGAAATTACTGAGAATATATTTCAGAAGAGAATACAGTCTTAGCTTCTATAATGATTAGCATTTAGTATTCTACTTGTGAAGTAGAGAAATTCCAACATAGAGAGCCTCTAATTGATTAGATAAAGGATAATGGAAAAGTTGCTCTGTGTTTACAAATACCCCTCATACTTATGTGACTGAACCATCGTTTGATATTAACACACCGCGCTAGGTGTCCTAGGTCTGAATTGCAACATTCTATTATTCTCAGAAAATAAACTCAAAAGCCTAATCAGACTCTTGCTGAACCAAGAAAAGAAAAGGCTCTCCTGTTAAACAAAGTAAAAAACAAAAAATGTTATTTCACTACATATTATAACTAGCCTGTAAGACCAAGGAAATAAAATTGCTCATATTGTATCCCTAAGTAAAAAATAAACACTTACAGCCCTTATGTATGTTAAAAGATAATAAGCACAAATAAAAAATAAGACCCAAGAATGTAAACATTGAATTCTTAAAGCTTCAATATAAAATATCATCTAATTCAGTCCTATTTTACAGGTAAGCAAAAGTCCAAAGAGATTAAGAGACTCATCCAAGGCCATAGAGCTAATTAGTGTCAGCATAGGACAGGAAGACAGGGGAATAAAAGAACTACCAGTGGCTGTTTCCAGGCAATCTTATGTGCTTATACCATGGACTCGCACTTCATACAATCTCCAGGACAACCTTGAGGCTATGCAGGTTTCCCCCCACTTTGCCAATGGAGAAACTGAATCTGGCAGAGATTTAGTCAAACTGGGATTTGAACCCATGTGTCTGCCTCCTCAGTCTGTGCTCCAATCAGGCTGCTTGACTCACAGTCCAAGATTCTAAACAGAACCCTAAGCAGACGAAAAAGAGCTCACTACAAGGTTTTGCTAATGTCACTCAAAATAATCATGCTTACTCAAAAGCAAGCTATGAAAAAAACTGGAGGACATATGTAGGAAATCAACAAAAAGCATGCGGAGCCTAAAAATTCAAGAATTACTTCCAGACTCTTTACCTGTATGTGAAGACCAGTGACTTTCTCCAAGGCCAATCTCAGCCTAAACATGCAGTGCAAGCAAAATGGACCCTGAGTTCATCCTGGGAAACTATTTGCTACATTAAACAATTTCCCTTATTAGGTTCGTCATTACATTAAAAGACATATTTATACACTTTAAATATATATAGATAGATAGATAGATAACATAATGAAAAGAAATCCCAGCTCCAAATTCTGACCATATGCACACAATTTCAGACATTAGGACAAATATGTCATTCCATTTTAAGTAGTATTCTAAAATACTACTTAAAATAAGAATCTAGGCCCTGGCCGGTTGGCTCAGTGGTAGAACGTCGGCCTGGCGTGCAGGGGACCCGGGTTCGATTCCTGGCCAGGGCACATAGGAGAAGTGCCCCTTTGCTTCTCCACCACCACCCTCCTTCTTCCTCTCTGTCTCTCTCTTCCGAGGCTCCATTGGAGCGAGGATGGCCCGGGCGCTGGGGATGGCTCCTTGGCCTCTGCCCCAGGCGCTGGAGTGGCTCTGGTCACGGCAGAGCAACGCCCCGGAGGGGCAGAGCGTATCCCCTGGTGGGCGTGCCGGGTGGATCCCAGTGGGCGCATGCGGGAGTCTGTCTGACTGTCTCTCCCTGTTTCCAGCTTCAGAAAAATACAAAAAAAAAAAAATAATAATAATAAGAAGAAGAATCTAAAATTTAAGAACCTACCTATAACCAAAAAAACTCTAAGTTTGAGTTGACGGTCCATTGGCTTATTTAAGGTAGTGCTGTATGCAACAAAATTTCAGTAAAAGAAAATAATTTTTATTATATTTTAAGGACATAATAGGATTTGATTGAATGTATCAATATGTTCAGAATAGTTAAGTTAGGTTCAGGTACACATCACAGAGTAGATAAGCACAAAGTTTTGATAAATTTGTCCACCTTAAAAAGAGAAAAAAAACAAAACCGGTGGGTTTTGTTCATTAATTGAAAAGTTGATCTATTATCGCTAGATGTTTGAATACGTGAATATCCCTGCTTTGGAAAAGCGGTGAGATCAGGAACCAAATAATTACAACATAAAGTATGAAAGATGTTATGATAGAGGTAGGAAGTGCCACCAGGATACAGAAAAGGAAACTCTGTCCTGTACCTGGGCAAGTCAGGAAGACGGCAGGGAGGAGAAGACAAAAGAGTTTCCTACACAAAAAAGAGGCAGGGTCACACTTCCTTTAGGTCTCCCTCCATTATTCACCCCCTCTCAGCAAACGGAGGGACCTTGCTACTATATACAGGGTGGGGCCAAAGCAAGCTTACTGTGATGAGTATGCGAAACACAGAGTTTATTCTTGTACTATTATTTTATTATTGTACTGTTTTCCGTACAAACAACTGTAAACCTGTGTTGGCCCCCCTTGTAGAAGGGACACTAAAACAGTTTACTTTCATTTAATGAGGAACTAGATTTTAGTGAACTCCCATCATGTTTTCTTGCTGGTCATTAAAAAGAAAGTGACTAGTTCAAGACCATGGAGAGATAAATTTGGTAGATAAAAATTTTTTTATATTATAGTCTGCTGTGACATCAAAATATTTTTAGAGGCCAAATTAAAAACAAATGTCAACATAGTAAGATCAATAAAAAGTTATTCTCCCACTACCCTCCCCCCCCCCTCTAAAAAAATACGAATTTCAAGAAACTCTCTGGGGGTAAAACTAGAAAGAGAGAGGAAGGGGGAAATAATAACATGGTCTCATTATAGGCTATTCTTCTGAAGCGAAGTCAAGACAATGAAGGAAAAACAGAACACGTGTATTACAATGTATAGCACCATAAGGCTGCGTTTGATGCTCGGGAGGGCTTCTACAAGTACTGTTCAGCCAAAAATCAATTGGAAAATCAGCATGATAACAGAGCATGAGTTGCCCTATAATAGCCTTAAGACCCCCAAGGCTATGCATGTCCCTTTCATCTGCCACACTGCACTGACTCAGGGGAACCTCACTTCCCCTCCCTGAGTACTATGCCTGGCTGTATTTTTAACCTACTGCTAACCCTCCCTTGGAAAGGGGAGCTGTCAAGGACTGATGATGGTTTAAAGTACTTTTTTAGAATTTTTTTCCTTTTGCTTTATTCTTTATCTTTTCTTGGCCTTTGCACTCAAATTCAGTCTATAATCTCTATCAGTCATAGATTATTTGCACAATATTAAATGGTCAGGCATAATCACTGAATAACTTAAGAATGGTCTTGTATTTTGTATGTCTTAACTAACATTCATGAAACTGCCCTTTAATAAAATCAGAGTTCAGGCTTCTGCAAATGTGACAGGTAAGCAATGCACAGCATTGTTATAAATATACACATCTAGTTTATTCCAAGATTTCATCTCAATATTTCTTCGATCACTTCCTCACAATGTCTGGTTCATTCAATTTATATTTCCACTTGGCATTTGGTTCAAACCACCAAAGACAAGATACATCTGTCCCTTAGTCACAAATCTTGGCATTTTTTACCTTAACTCAATCGTGAAATGATTGGTTGAAAATTACCTTGCTTATTAGTAGGATTTCCTCATAATAAAACATTTTATTTCCAAACTCTTGAATGTGACATGAAATGTATCAACTCAGTAGTGACATATCAAAGCTTAAAGAGGACATATAAACACCCGGATCCGTATGAGGGAAGGAAGAGCTAATTGGAAGTCAGCTTCCCTGTGATTATCAGCTTGTTTATGGGGAGGGAGGACTCCTCTGAATGGCACTGTAAATTCATCCCTGATTATGGTGTTAAAACCATTTCCATAAGCTCCTCCAAAGGCCCCCCCACCCAATCCATTTTGTTTAGTTACAAAGGGTTGTGCACTGTTTTCTGAGAATGACAGTTTTTCATGCTTTCATTTCCTCCGGTTTCAAGAAAAATTAATCAGTTGCACAAGCCAGTTGTCAGATTTCACTTCTCTCATGGCAGAAAGCACACATATTCATTGTCTGCTATGAGAATAAATTTTAGTAATTTTTCCCCATGTCAATATGAATATTAGACTGACCCAATTAATATGAAATGCTTCTATGCTGCTGGAACAGACAGTGCTACAGAAAGAGCCATTTGCACAACCTGTTCATGATTATGGGCCATAAGGACACAAAGATGGCACACACATTTGTGGACCATCTGAATTCTTATACGGAAAGGGGAGGGGAGAGGGGGAGCGGCATGACGTGAGCTTGACTGTCGTGGGTCATGTTTTTTAATCCAGAGTATTGGACATGTAACACAGCAACAAGAGCTGATCATTTTGTTTAATCACCTTTTGGATCTTTGCCAGATGGTCTCTATTGAGAGTGCTGCAAACAGAGAGAGATGAACTGCATCTAACACGCCACCAGAGCTTTCCCGTAAATGTCTGAGAACTGATTCCAACAAGAATTTAGTCTCAGAGCAGAAAGGGATACATTTAAAAACTATGTGCATTAACTATACTTTTCCCCATAGAATCCTCACTTGGCATGAATAATTTACCCACTCTTATGCTAATGGGATCATGAAAGTATCCCTCTGTCTTTAGTGCAGCTATTCTCAGCTTTCAGTAATTACCCCACCCAGTGAAAATAACATGGCTTCTGCATTGAACAGCCGACTAGTACCTGACAATTAGAAAGATCATGACTGACAGTGGAAGGGTCCAGAGCTGGACAGAGAAACCCTTGTAACCCAAGGAAGAGTATGGGCCGGCATGAAGTGACGCTGGTCTTGGGGGAGAACGCAAGGGGGTGGGAAGCAGCAGAAAAGGATGAGAAGAAAAACTGTCCATTGTCAAGCTTTTCTTTCTCTGACTTATGATCAAGATTTTACTTCAATAAGTATGTTCTTTTTTATAAGTGTAAAGAACATTTGTGACAAAATTAGTTTTGAAGAAAAAAAATAAATGTGTCTTAGGAAAAGAATTAGAGTTACTGTTAAAGCACATCTGCATTAAATATTTACTTTATTAGATTTAAAAAAAAAAAGTAGTGAAAAAGGCTCTGCATCTTGCTTTTTGGAGGGGAGAAAGTATTACAAAAAACAAACAAACAAGCAACAAAAAACCAAACCTTCATTCTCAACCTCTGTCCACAAAACTCCATGTTAGGTAGTTCACTGTGTAAAAATTATCAGGCTAAAACATCTGGGAAAGAAAGCTATGAAACAGCAGGGAATGTGGCTGGTTTATTGTTTATCTTTTGTTTATGAGGCAGTATTCAAGTTTAATTACTACTCTAAATTAAACTCTAACTGGCACCAGGAGACATCCCTTTACATGACTAAGTTAAAAAGAAATCTAGAAATCCTAACTCTGGGTTTTTCAAGTAAGTTGATACATATAGGAAGAAATTTCTCAAAATTAACAGCAATTATAGAAAGCTTTTAAGCATTTATAGGCACCATTACATGCTCCTAGAGCATTTATTTATTAGAAGAGTTTCAATTTATTTCTAATAGTTACTATTTCTAAAAGTCCTCAGCAAATCAATAGAAATTATTTAGATGTTTGCTGACAGTTAAAGGATGATATACTTTTTGAGATTATTTTGGGGAGGGTGAGGAGAGAAGGAAAATGCAACATACATATTCTATATACAACAGTTCCTTCTATGGTGATGTTCAATTATAACTTACAGACTCAGAGAATTTTTTGATACAATTAAAATAACAGGAAAGAAAAGAAATGTCATTGCATTTATTGTAACAGTAAGTGACCAGTTTTGGATGAACTTAGCTCTAGGAAAAATAAAAGTTAAAAGCAACTAGCAAAAGATTATGCCAGATGGCATCTGTCATATTGTATTTAAGGTTATTTTAAAGAGATTGCTGCTACCATGAAAACATTCCATTGACAGAGTTTTCTTAGACTGAATAAGAAATTCCAGTAGAATATATTCTGGACCCATCATAAGTGAGTTTGAGACACCCCCCCTTCTTTAAATATATGATTGGAATAATTTGGTGGGGGAGAATACTATTTCATAACTATAGAATGCATTATAAACTCAAAAGTATAAGACTATTTTAGATGCTTGGTTATATATAAATACTTACATCCAATATAAAGGGGATATTTTTAGGTTTCAACACCATGATTGCTAAAGAACTAGATAATAAATAAATAAATAGATAGATAGCTAATGATAGAATTTTAATCTCATTGCCTGGGTGATAGATAGGGACATCAGTGGAGGTGTTTGGTAGGTGACAGAGTTGAAAGAAACTATGCTGGCTTGTTCAGCTTTGTGTCCTGAAAGATTAGAGACATATAGATGCTAGAAGGCAAATGTATTTAGGTTAAACTGGGTCTGGCAACAGTATGGTTAACGTGCGTGTGGTGTGCAGTGTGAGCTCAGCAGTTACTGGGCCAACTGTCTCGGTATTTCTGGGAATCCTGCCTATTCACAGTGCAGGGATTGTTCAATTGCTGCAAAATGTACAAAATGAATTTTACAAAAATGAATTGTAAGGAAGGCCCCATTACAACGATTTTACAGCAAAGATGTCAACATCAATTTTTCTTTCATGCATAGCTAATGATTAAAACAGCATATTCCATTTGCCTAAGACAATTCATTTCATATTGGCACATCAAAATATTGAAATACAAAGTTATCTTTACTCTACCCTTTTATTCATTGCTGCTGAACCCATACCATTGTTCAAACCAGGAAAAATAAAACAAACTTGGCACGAAATACTTAAAACAAAGGCTCATCAATATTCTCCAATTTGTCAACATCTCAATTACAGCACTGGAAAAAATGTAAATTTCATGTGCTCTAAACACTGAGGGGTCTATTCTCTTGCCAATTCACATGCGTAACTCCCATCAGCGTTAATGGGAGTTACACAAACCCATCAATAATAATAATACTTGTACATATATTGTGCCTTTCATCTAAGGCTCTCAAAGTGTTCTGTGAACAAGGGGGTTGCTTCCTACTCTTTACTTTGGCAAAATACACAATGAAATACAAAGCGGCTTTTGACTCAGCAGGTACAGAATTAGGGACCCCAAGCCTTATTATCAAGCCCCATTTTACTGATGGGAAGCCAAATACAAAGACGGCCAGTTACTTCCACAGAGCCACCAGTCTGCACCCTAATTCTATTCCTGAAAAACCAGATTTCTTTCTTCATTCTAAAATAACTAAGAAGAAAAAAACTCCCTCCCTTTGGCTGCTTTTAGCAAAAGAAATCAGAGTGAATGAAAGTCTGGTTCATATTTATATAGTTTACTGCTAGGCATGTGCTGTTTGAAAGATACACTAGAGTCAAGTTTTACATTTTACCACATTTGTTTCTTACAAGATTTAAAAAATCTGATTTTCCCCCTCCTTTCTCTTATTGCAAAATCACTAAAAAAGAAAAGGTGATATTTCACCTATGTAACTGTAGCTCTTTTATTATCAAATCATAAAATGAGGTTATTTTTACATTCTAAAGTAAAAATTTGTATGAATCATTTTAGTAAAAATATTCACAAAAATTATAAGGAACATAATTCAATGTATTGTTTTACAGCATATGGCTATTAAAGTTTAATTTAAAATGTGTATGAAAACAATGTATTTAGTACAATTCATCCTTATTTTTCCTGTTTATCATCATTTGTTTTGAAACTGAATCATTTTACAGTTTTCCATATGCCTGTTGTGCTAATAAATTCTGAATGCACAAGAAAACTCTTTTCCAAACAAAAAACTTGGTTTCCAATGTATTATTATGATATATTTAATACTAAGAACATAAATTTTCATCTTAGTTTTTCAGTTATACATAAACCCTAAGATTTCACCTAGGATAAGCATATGCAATTTAGTCAATATCTCTGTTGACTTTGCCCTGAAGCAGATAATTAATCTTTCCCACAGAAAGTGACTCTGGATAATTCGGTGGGACAAAATATCTAAATGTCTTGAAAACATGTTTAAAAGAGTAATATGCGCACAAGTAGCACAAAATACACTCTAGTTGGGCCTTCAAAAATTAGAGTCTACTTTAAAAAACAGAATACCCTTCAACATGTGTTTTGGAACCAATGATCTGGGAAGCCAGGTAAGAAATCCTCCATGCCAAAACATTCTTTCTATTATAGGAATCATAACTTTTTTGGTTCCTTACATTTTAACATAGTAAAATGGTGGACTTCCTAAGCACTCATTCCTTTAAGCTACCATGTCCATTCTTTAATTTCATAGAGATATGATTAAAGGAACAAAGTCCTACAGGGATTAAATCCTTCAACATTGGCTAAGTGGGTGCAGCTACCCAGAACACAGAGGTCTGTGCAACTTGTTTTGTATCAGAGCTTTCCTCTTTCTTGACCAAAAGACAAAAACAACAACAACAAAACAAAATTAACCGAAAGGACAAAACTTCACGCTTTGCCCATTACTACAATTATTCCCTGCTCCAAACCCCAGGGTCTTCTCCTCTCCCCCACAATCCCTTCCCGTCTCTGGTCCCTTCCTGCTCTCTCCCTTGTCATAACTCAACCAACCCAACAGAACCAGTCAGTTTTAAATTTCAACTGGGACCTTGGTGACCTGTTAATGAATCTACAGAGAGGAGAAAAACTCACAGTGTTGAGTTATGCCTGGTGTTGCTAGCTGACTTGGAGTCAGAAATGCTTGAAGCGTTAATGTAATTGCAAGAATGTGAAAAATGAAGCGCTGAGCTCCTGAGCAAAGTGAAAGGTCAAAGCGAGCCTCACACACAAGTCTTTGGAAGATAGCCTCATTAGACCAATGAGTCTGCTTCTCCTTTCGCCCTGTTTTGTGCGGTGTTGAGGGTGTTTTGTTTTTATTAATAGATACATTTCACCCTTTATGTCTTAGCAATCTGGAGTGGTAGGGAGGGAAGAGTCATAGAAAGCTTTCCAAATTTAACTACACTGAGAAATCAGTTCATCACCACGTCACGGAACGACAGTCAAGCCGTTGCATTGCAGATGCACTGAATTTACGTACATGTCGTCATCAAAATGCCTTACAGTTTAGTTTTCTCATATACAATCTATCTGGTCCGATAAAAATAGTATATAGAGCCTCAATAGATATGACTCACAAGTTCTTTCACAATCTGATAGTATGCATTTTTGTGTTAGTTGCACCTTGTATAGACCTGGACTCTAATTTGGACACATTCACAAATTAATGGCATCTTAGAAGGGACATTTTCCTAGACTCTTCTAGAACACCAGGAATCTGAAATCCATGGCCAGAAACTTGCAAAAGTGAAGTGAAGACACTCACCACTTTCTTTTTAATGGCATCTATGACTACAGCTCAAGCAGCTAAATTGTCCTCTACTTAGAAGACTAATACTTAAATATGTGGCCATAAACACAGTCATTATAGAGATGAAATAGACCTAGGAGATCAGACACCATCTAATGTAAAATATTAAAAAGTAAAATCTATACACTACCCTGGCCCACATTCAGTAATGTATCTTCCTTTAAATTATCATTTTAGCCATAGAAGAGTCATCCCTACCAATTTATAATTGCTTTCTGTGCAATAGGTGAGTTTTAAATAGTAAAAGTTATTCCAAATTATATTAGGCTTCCTTGTTATCTGCGGTTCACATGCCCCTTGCCCTCTGATTATTCTAATTTTTAGGACTTTGTCTGCTGAATGGAAACAAATAACCTTCTAAGAATTTCAAAATCCATGTTCCAAAGATAAGATTCCATATAAAGTTTGTGCAGTAATTCTGGAGCTAAAAAGAACAGGTTTTTGCTTTCTGCTCTTTAGAAGCATTATTGCTTGATTATAGAGAACTCTTACCATGGGTATTACAAACAAAATATAGTGTTTATAGTATAATTAATACTACTGAACATAGCTGCAAAGGAGCTCTGTTATTTTATTTCCTCACACACATGGAAGTGTAGATAACCAAATCTGTAAAAGGACTGGCAGAACTAATCAATTGTTGGTGTAATGCCTCCTTAAAGACTAGACATCTCACTTTGATTTTTCTTCTTAGCTAATGTAAGTTAAAGAGAGAAAATACCATCTCCCTAAATAGCAGCTGATTATGCTCCCTAACCTGCCATTCTCCTGTTTACAAGGAGGCAGATGTACTAATGTCATAAAACATTGAAGTTATTTTAGTCATGCCTGCTTTGCACAAGGAAAATGCGTGACCTTTTACCTTGCTCACTGCTGTTGTCTCCACTCTGGGAAGCATGACCCCCACTGGAGGGCCCCGGGGTGCCTGCTGAGTGGGTAGAGGTTGCGTCATCATGATCTCGCCAAGATGCAGGATTCTGATGTCAGGGTTCCAAGAAATTTTTTCACAGTTACCATTTCAGCCATAAATGAGGAACCAAGAAGAAAGGTACAGAGAGACAAAATGCGTACACATTAGTATTTATGTAATCAGGCACTTATAGATGCTATGTTGTTTTTTTTATCAATAGGTACCAAAAAAAAAGTTGCTCTAGAACAGGGGTCCCCAAACTTTTTACACAGGGAGCCAGTTCACTGTCCTTCAGACCGTTGGAGGGCCGGACTATAAAAAAAACTATGAACAAATCCCTATGCACACTGCACATATCTTATTTTAAAGTAAAAAAAAAAAAAAGAGACCAAATACAATATTTAAAATAAAGAACAAGTAGGCCCTGGCCGGTTGGCTCAGCAGTAGAGCGTCGGCCTGGCGTGCAGGGGACCCGGGTTCGATTCCTGGCCAGGGCACATAGGAGAAGCGCCCATTTGCTTCTCCACACCTCCCTCCTTCCTCTCTGTCTCTCTCTTCCCCTCCCGCAGCCAAGGCTCCATTGGAGCAAAGATGGCCCGGGTGCTGGGGATGGCTCCTTGGCCTCTGCCCCAGGTGCTAGAGTGGCTCTGGTCGCAACAGAGTGACCCCCCTGGAGGGGCAGAGCATCGCCCCCTGGTGGGCAGAGCTTCGCCCCTGGTGGGCGTGCCGGGTGGATCCCGGTTGGGCGCATGCAGGAGTCTGATTGTCTCTCCCCGTTTCCAGCTTCAGAAAAATACAAAAAAATAAATAAATAAATGAATGAATAAATAAAGAAAGAAAGAACAAGTAAATTTAAATCAACAAACTGACGAGTATTTCAATGGGAACTATGGGCCTGCTTTTGGCTAATGAGATGGTCAATGTGCTCCTCTCACTGACCACCAATGAAAGAGGTGCCCCTTCTGGAAGTGCGGCAGGGGCTGGATAAATGTCCTCAGGGAGCCGCATGAGGCCTGTGGGGCTGTAGTTTGGGGACCCCTGCTCTAGAACCTTGATAAGGTCATGGTCACATCCATGTATACATTTGTTAAAACAAATTGATATAGGTACTTAAAATGGGTGCATTTTATTATATACAGTAAATTAAGCCTTAATAAAGTTAATTTTTAAAGTCAGAAAAAAAAAAGAAGCTTACTTAAAAACCTCAAAGTCATTCATCTTAATTAGGGCACACTCTTCCGTAAAATAGGTCCCAATGCTCTTGGTTGCTAAATACTTCAGAACATTAACATCTACAAAACTCAGTGACTCCCTTAAAAAAAAAACCCACAGGCTCAAGAATGTATGAGAGATAGCTCTTTATATTTTTCAAATGCAGTGCCCTAAAACAGCCCGACTGAACTCTCAAAATTGTCATCAACTGATTGTACAGCCAAACAACAGACACAGTGATATTAATCATTCTTCAATACCTAATAAATGAGCCCTGGCCGGATGGTTCAGTGGTAGAGTGTCAGCCTGGCGTGCAGGAGTCTTGGGTTGGATTCCCGGCCAGGGCACACAGGAGAAGCGCCCATCTGCTTCTCTACCCCTCTACCTCTCCTTCCTCTCTGTCTCTCTCTTCCCCTCCCGCAGCCAAGGCTCCATTGGAGCAAAGTTGGCCTGGACGCTGAGGATGGCTCTATGGCCTCTGCCTCAGGTGCTAGAATGGCCCTGGTTGCAACAGAGCAACACCTCAGATGGGCAGAGCATCACCCCCTGGTGGGCATACCAGGGTGGATCCCGGTCGGGCACATGCGGGAGTCTGTCAGACTGCCTCCCCGTTTCCAACTTCAGAAAAATACAAAAAAAACCCTAATAAATGATAAATTCTGCTTTAATTTGCAAAAACAATGAAAAAGTAAAACAGCTATGCACTCTTAGCCATCTAATCAATGAACAGGACTTTCACGTGAACTCCATGGAAGTTCTAAATTCACAGAGTTCTTTTTCCTAGAGGAACTACTTGTTTCCAAAGACATGTGAAGCAAACTGAGAGTTATAGCTTGTGCTACTTTGCTGAGAGTAGTACCCTTCTGTCCCTCCTCCTCTGTCCTGATCATTCCCAATACCCTGCTGCTGCTTAAAGGAAAACAGGAATTCTAATGTACAGGAAGGCCTTTATCAACACCACATGAAGGCAGGCAAGAGATGGAATTTCCTCTGGCAGAAACAGAGTATAGGAACAGCATATGAAACACACCAGTCTTAGGACAGAGCTGTACACTTATCACCTGCATGTGATAACTTCAACTAAACCTATAGACTTATTGGCAAGTAAAATCTTTGGTGAGGGGTATTTTACGAGGGAAATTTTTTAAATAAAATATATCCATCTCTCAAAGTACACTATTCCTTCTTACAAAAATTGGTAAGGATTCAGAGAGACCGACATGCCTACAGGCAACAGACCAACATCTTGACCATCTGAAAGCAACCTTGCACTATTGTCATTATATATACAGTAGTATATCCAGAAGAAAAATTCATCTGTCATTTTCCTCAACATCAATTCTATACTGTTCATATAAACAAAATTTTTACCAAAATAAAATTTATTAACCAAGGTGAGGCCTTGGCCAGGTAGTTCAGCTGGTTAGAGTGTCGTCCTGACATGCCAAAGTTGCAGGTTCGATCCCCCATCAGGCATATACTAGAGTCAACCAATAACAGCATGAATAGCTAGAACAAGAAAAGTTTTTTTCTCTCTGTCTTTCTCCCTTCCTCTCTGTAAACATAAATAAAAATTAAAAATTAAGAGAAAACCCAAGGGAAACAAAATAGGGGACTTATTCAGAACAACCAAAAATACTTATCTTTCCCCCCTGCAAATCTGCTACAAACTGATTGTAAATTAATATTTAGCATTTTTGATAGATGATTAAATGACCCAAAGCACTACAGATTAATAACATCTATATCAAATAGTGCTACTGGCACTGCCATCAGGCATGCAATTGATTGAAAGGGAAAACCCCAAGCAGAAATTTTGTGACTATAAATACAGCACAAGTATAGATCTCTAAAATAAAGATGTTTTAGAAAGTAGATTAGAGAATGAAGCTGCATAGAATAAAAGGAAAACCAAGGATCTGCCTGTATTAAAACAACGTTGTGCGTACAATCTTTCTTTTGTGGCTAAGTTAGAAACCACTCCAATAGTTTCAACCTAAAGGCAAACAGAAGATAGGGGCTCTTCAAGCTTTGTAGCCTGTTCGTGTCCGCTGTTAGCCAGATAGTAACTGGATAAAGAGCTGGAAGAATTACATGGGGAAAAAAAGGGAGAGAGGGAAACAATAGCATGGCCCAAGTTTAGTGCTGTGACAATGGCTAGAGGCTTCTTTTAGAAAATGCAATATCTGCAACACATTCACCTAAGCTAAACTTTTCAGTGTACATACCAAGAGATGTTAATTTTATGCACTGCGGGCTTTTTATTAAGCCGGATGCTATGAAAGCTCCTTACCCCTCATGAAAATTACAATAATTAACCACTAACACCTCAACTATGTTATAAAGGAAAATGTTGTCTAATAGCAATTATACAATTGTTCAGATGAAGCTGGAGTGAGGTTTTCTGTGTGGGCACTATAGTGATTTGAAGGGATCAATCACCCTGAAGGACTTCCTGCAACTGAAAATACTGATCTGTCCCTATCAGTCAAACCTGTACTGAGTTTAAAGTCAGACCTCATGAATTTATAATTGTTTATTTCTTTCCATGGTTTTCTGGAAGATGTGTTTTCTAAACTAAAGGAGTGAAAAACAAGCCACGTAAGCAAATATTACTTTAAGAGCAGCTGGTTCCGCCCTGGCCGGTTGGCTCAGCGGTAGAGCATCGGCCTAGCGTGCGGAGGACCCCGGTGGCCAGGGCACACAGGAGAGGCGCCCATTTGCTTCTCCACCCCTCCGCCGCGCTTTCCTCTCTGTCTCTCTCTTCCCCTCCCGAAGCCGAGGCTCCATTGGAGCAAAGATGGCCCGGGCGCTGGGGATGGCTCTGTGGCCTCTGCCCCAGGCGCTAGAGTGGCTCTGGTCGCAACATGGCGATGCCCAGGATGGGCAGAGCATCGCCCCCTGGCGGGCAGAGCGTCGCCCCTGGTGGGCGTGCCGGGTGGATCCCGGTCGGGCGCATGCGGGAGTCTGTCTGACTGTCTCTCCCTGTTTCCAGCTTCAGAAAAATGAAAAAAAAAAAAAAAAAAAGAGCAGCTGGTTCCTCCAAATGAGTTGGGTCTTTGGTTTTCAGTTCAGACCTGAGACTGGCTCAAGCGCACTAACCGCCATGCCCTTGTCTCTTCTCTCTTTATCACTCCAATGTTTATTTCCATAGAGTATCTCAAGTATTATGATCTAGTTTGAGAGGCTGATACAAACTAAGAAGTACCATGGTTTTCATCCAACCTAAAAGTAGAGAAACAGACTAATCCTTCTGGGGTTTCAAGGTTCAGGAATGACTCCAAACTTGTATTTGGCTACACTGTGGTGACATGATCACACACCAAGACAAATATTGTTAATCTGGTCAATGAAAAAAATTCTTTCTCCTTGGTCATAAAATATTATAATCTACATAGTCAGATAAAATATAATCCATTATCCATAACACTTTTCTTTTTTCTTAAGTTAAAATATTTCTTTATATTGCAATTCTTTTTCTTTTTTTCCCTCTCTAGATAGTTTCCAAGTTTACATCCTTTAAAAATAATGGCCTGGATTTCTGCCAAATTATATGCAAAAATTTAGTGAATCTTGAAACCCAAGTGGCATATGAAAGCATGTAAAACACATGACGAGTGTAGAAAAATAAAGAGAAATGCTTTCTGTGTGCATGCGTACGGTGAATATTCAGGTCTAGACATTCCACAATACATGTCCTGTTCTGTAGCCAAAAGTATCACAAAGACACCCGAGGGCAAGGAATGAACATGTTTCTATTCCCAGTGGCTTTAATAATTGGGAGTCAAATATGGTACTCTTCTTGCTCTTATGTAATTGCGTTAAAGAGCAGTGTTAGCAGGAGAAAAGCAGTGAATACTGAGTGGAGCACAATAGGAGATGGAAAATAGATACAAGAAGCTAGGTCTCCAGGGGCAGTATTTTCTATTTGCTGGGCTACAGACTCACAGCTGATAATGCAAGTTGTAATTAATATAAAAGCAGGAGACAAGATGGGGAGAGCTTGTAGGAGCAGGGCCACAGGAGATCTGCGGCTCTCCTCCGTTTCTCATTTACACACAGCTTCCCCTACAAAACACAATTCTTCCAGTGTTTTCTCCCTTGAAAGTTAAAAAAAAAAATTGATTTAGCACCATCATTGAATTTTGCTAAATCTAGGAAAGAGAGGAGAAAGGACGAGTCTCTAGGCATAAGAAGCAAATCATACGCGCACCTCTTTTGTTGAGGTTGCAAATATAGTGGAAATTGTAACATTTTATACCATTATGATATTTCTGTGGGGGACCTGCCTATAGGGCACTCTTTAATAACTCCTGGTGACTTGGTGATATTTCCCTGTTTAAATGATTCCACACAGCTCATGGTTCTTCTACTCAAAGAGACAATGTAATAAATGTTGGAGAGTTTTTAAATAAATTCAAATCTGAGTGAAGGTCTGGCTGGGGGTGGCACAGTAGATAGAGCATCAACCTGCAATGCTAAGGTTGCCAGTTCAAAACCCTAGGCTTGCCTGGTCAAGGTACACACAACAAGCAATTAATGAACAACTCAAGTGAAGCATATATGAGTTGATACTTCTCACCCCCCTCCATAAAATCAATAAATAAAATATTTTTTAAAATACTGAGTGAGGATGTAAAACATTAACAGGCTTCAAGAAAGAAAAAAGAAGCCATACTAGACACACAAGTTTTATCTAAAATAATCTAAAACTTATCCCAGACCCTAAATGACAAGGTGATTCAATGGATATGGTTAGGAGGGAAAGAATTAGATTGGAATGAAGACCTTGGGGTGCCACCTCTAACTAATCATGTGAACTTAAGCAAGTGATACATTTTGTTTGCCTGGAACTTGTTTTTGTTTTATCTCTTTAAAATTAAGAAGCAAGGCAAGATAATTCCTTAGGTCACTTTCATTTCTAATTTTAAAAATAGTTTAAAATAGCATTTGGTTTTTCTAGAAACTACACAATGGAAACATGTAACAGAGTCAAAAGTTATATATGAACTTGGAAAATACAGTCAAGTCATTCAGAATATATATTCATAGGTGGGAAGTCATAGTATACATATATCAAGATGTTTCAATCAGCAAATAGAGTGAACAACACTGATTCAACTCAATACATTTAAACAACAGGCAAGGTATGTGTGTATCAATACTGTTAACATCTTTCTTATGACTTCACAATATTTTACCTTTTAATTGACATTATGCAAAAGTTATTTTTTAAAAAGAAGATGAAGACTCCTATCATAAGGTATTCAAGCTACAAAACTTTAAAATGTCAATTGTATAGTTTTAAAAATGTTGGAATTTCTACTTTGTTATTCTTAAGTTGACATAAGAACTCAGGAGAAGTGTGTGTACTTTCAGAACATGAACTCAATCTTTTAAAAATGTAAATAGAGCCAGGTCTTTCCCTCATCTTCCAGCTCCTCCCCCTTTATTAAGCTTTGGGAATTAATACGTGAGCAGCTTTCATAGAAGTGGCCAGTACTCTTTGCAAATGATTCCTCCATTTAATGGAGAAACTTTTAGAGAAGATAGAACTTTCTTGTATTGTTGATGTATTGTCATATTATATTATGTCTCTGATAGTTTTGAATTGTGTCAAAATAGTCTATAGAATATCAGTCTGAGAAAAATAAGAACATAAATTTTGAAAAGTATCACAATTTTAATCTAACAGTGAAGGCTTGTGGTTGTCAAGTGCCTCTTTGTTTAATTTCATCTCATCACAGTTACACTGAAAACGTACTCAAACTACATATTCTATATGATTTAAATAATCTAATTATTCAAGATGGGAAACTGATGGAAAAGCTATCAACCATCAGAAATGATGCAACAATCATAAAAGAAAACCCATGCCCTCAGCCATGTCTCCTTGAGTTGGTGAACTGGGCTGAGAGGTAGAACTTTCCCAGAACAGATCGCCAGAGGGTTTAGCTAACATGCTGTAAGACCTAATCTTATGAAAGAAAGAAAGAAAGAAAGAAAGAAAGAAAGAAAGAAAGAAAGAAAGAAAGAAAGAAGGAAGGAAGGAAGGAAGGAAGGAAGGAAGGAAGGAAGGAAGGAAGGAAGGAAGGAAGGAAAGAAATATCAAGGAAGAAAGAAAGAAAGAAAGAAAGAAAGAAAGAAAGAAAGAAAGAAAGAGAGAGAGAAAGAAACTGTGGTGGCGCAGTGGATAAAGCATTGACCTGGAATGCTGAGGTCGCCGGTTCAAAACCCTGGGTTTGCCTGGTCAAGGCACATATGGGAGTTGATGCTTCCTGCTCCTCCCCCTGTTCTATCTCTCTCTCTCTCCCCCCTCTCTCTCTAATAAAAAATGAATAAATAAAATCTAAAAAAAAAAAGAACTACATGATAAAATAAACCATTCATGTTATTAATATGATTATCAAATCTCACTATTTGCCCCATGATATTCTATAGATTAATCACTTAAACCTATCTTTCTCCTTATCCCTCTTCTCGCTGCCCATTCCCATCTAATTTTTCAGGTAATAAAAGTATTTATCTAGAAACACTTGCCTGTGTTCCATCAGGAACAAGGTTCTGGGGATTCTCCCTTATGACTTAATCCATTTCTTAAAACTGTCGTGACATACATAAACTTGACATATTCAGAGAGGTAAAAGAAAACAACAGCTTATCTCCATTTAAAGTACAGCTTTTGACATAAAAATTAAAATATTTTTCCTTTTATCAGTCATACTATCAGGGCAAATTTTAAGACTTTTTTTTCCATGAACTGTTAATAAATACAGTTGTATTTTCTTCCCTATACTTAATTTATCCAATGAATAAAATGTAGCACCTTATGAACATTAATTAGGAATTACAATATAACTGTAGACACTTCAAGCAAATAGAGCTTAGCTTAGAGAACGTGTTTTAAACATATATTTTTTTGTCTAAACTTGATCTAAAGATATGTGACATCTTTATATGTAAATATAAAGATTAATTGCATTTGTCTGCTCTAGCTCTAAATTGACCTAAAATTATATAAAGTAGATAATGTGGATATCACCTATTATTCAGAAATATTACAGGCTAGGAAAAGCATGATTATTCCACAACAGTGATCAAGTCAAAACTTTTTTTTTTTTTTTTAAGAATTGGTTTCTTGACATGTTTATTTTAAACATAATAAATTTGAATGTTTGGGAAGTTTAACAAGAACTGCAGCTGTAAAATAGAACTCTATTTTCTTTTCCCATCACAGTTTTTTCCACCAATATTCCAAAGAATACTCTAGTAGCTGTTTTCTACCTAGAATGATTACCCTTATGTTATGAGTAGAACAAAAATACTTTATAATGCTAAAAATATAAGCATTCATTATGAATTTATTAAACAGAATTAAATAGTAGTATGCACTATTATGTATGCACACTGTATTTTCTATTTAATTCCAAATTTCCTTTTACCATTATGCCCAACTTGTAAATATCAATAGTAAATTAACAAATTTAGTATCTTTACTGAATGTAATATGGAAGGCAAGACATTTCAGTTGTCTGCTTTTAATGCAGACAACTATGCATTAAAAGCATCTATGTTATATCAGATTATTTCTATAAAATTATGGAATATGAAATCAGTATGATAACAACCTGATTTACTAAATAATAGTATGTAAAACTCATTCTCAAAAGTCTGCCCAAAAAACTGCTTTCAAGATATGTACAATTATTTTTACTAATTTCTATTTTCAAAATATTTATTAAGAAAATTGAAAGCTATTCTGATACCTAATAGTTTGCTTCTGATGCTTCTCTGTCTGTTTTCCGCTACACAGAATTACATACTTATTCTTTTCTCTCTTTCACTCTCTCCTTGCCTGCTCCCTCTTAAACACACACACACACACACACACATACACACACACAATGTAGCTTGATACCACTTAATAAGGATAGAGGTGTATGTGTTTTGGGGGTGTCAAACAGCTGTCAACCTCCACAAGAGAAACCTTGGCACACAACAAATTAAACTACACTTCTTTTTTAGCTGTCATTATTCATAGCCAATAAGTTGAAATGTTCTCAGGATTTCATGTGCAAATAAAACCACGAGGAAGCACAGTAGATCAGAACAGTGGGCCAACAGATAAAACAGAGAAAACAACATACTCTCAGTCCTTCTGAAGTGGCTCATCATCACCCCTGCACCAGCGTGCACCAAATGAGATCCAGCCTGGGGCAATGTATTAAATATGCATATCAAAGCAAATGAAAAAATAAACCTGGGAACTCAAATTGGACACATTTACATGCTGAAAATGTCTCACTCAGACCACTTTTCAGGTAGTGGTTCTGTGGTGGTTTCTCTTTTTTTGTGGCTGGGGGTTGAGGGAGGTCCTGTTTGCAGAAGAGGCTGAAGCATGATAATTCGCTTTGTAGGGGGGCCTGCAGATGAAGGCAATCAATAGATCTCTGGTACAAGTGTCAGAAACAGTGAAAACTCTCTAAGGTTTTCTCTCACCTCCCGCATAAAATTCAAGTCTGTGGAAAACCTCACCATTTCCTACTCAGTGTGCTGTTGGAACAAATTATTGCTTCCTTTCAAAACAAATAGCAGGGGGCTAAAGTAAGAATGTTATAGTTCAGATCTCTAGGAAATAAAAAGCTTTGAATTCTGATGCCCAATGAGGTGGCAAGCCCTCATGGTTTCAAAATAAATCTACTTAATTGGGGGCCTGCCAGAGGAGCAACGCATGTTACAGTTGACTCTTTTATCCAAAGATGGTGATTGTTAAGTTATTAAAGCATTATCCTCTTAGGTACAACTTCCTTCTTGAGTGTAACTTAAATATTACAATAGTTCCATAAATTGGCCTTGTCTATGAGCCAATACTCTTAAACAGTCTAGTTTATCTTATCTCTTTTATGTAAACATCAGCATGTTATAGTTCTATACATCCCTTTGAAAAACAGTTGCTGAGACTGTTCTAGAAAATCAAGTAGTCAAGACCTCTTAGAAATGTCACCAGGAAAGCTCTTTGGCTTCAGACAATTGTGAACCTCTCATTCTATAAACCAGGTAACTAGATTCCTTCCCATTCTGCCAATAATGTAAAATGCATATGAATTTAGAAATAGGAAACAATGGAAAAAAAACAGGAAGCAATGAAAAATGAAAATAAACACATAACAACACAGCAAATATTTCTAAGGTAGTGTCATGCCCCATGGACCACAACCAAGCATCTCAAGGCTACATATCAGCAAGTAAAGTTTCAGTAGCTGCTGCTGCACCCTTTTGATTTCAGGTAATATACTCAACATACAAAAGAGCTCCCGAACTTTTGCCTATCTTGAGAGGAAAAGCCAAGGTAAGATAGGCATAGGAGCTTTCAACACTATAGTATTTATTCTGTTTCAGTAGACATCCAGGACCAAGATTTTCCTACCTTCTCTTTTCTAAACTTTTGTCCTTAGACTGTGTGTCCATACAGCACAAAGGATGCAGATTAAAACCTAAGACTGCATATTTTCAAAACTTTTGGTGGTGAGGTAGAGTGATGGAGAACCTCACAGAAGGTTTATTCCTTTAAAAAAAATACTTGTATGTTGTTTTCATTTGTCAGTTTTAGAGACAGAGGAAAGAAGAAACATCAATTTGTTGTTACGCTCATCCATGCATTCATTGGTTGACCCCTGTGTATGCCCTGACCAGGGATCAAATCCACAACCCTGGCATATTGGGACAACGCTCTAACCAACTGAGCTACTTGGCCAGGGCCAGAAGGTTTATTCTTAACGTATCTCAACTTATTCTTCTTAACACCCAGGAACGGGAGTGGTGGTGGTGGTGATACAAACTGCCTTCAAGCTTCAACGCTTGTTTAACTCTACAGTGTGTTAAATGAATATTTCAGCCACCAAGTTATTAGACCTATACCATTTAGGTTATGAGTTCAACTGAATGGGATCTATAGACACCCAGGCTCAGTTCCTATAAATAAACTGCTGTTCACACCTACTTTTTAACCTTGCCACTCTTGCCTTTCCTACCAGCTGCAATAATTTTTCTCTTGCTTCTTTTTCAAATTTTCAGTCTCACTACATGTGCTTTTTTATAAAAGCATCAGACATACTAGATCAGTTCCAAAATAGGATTAAAAAAAGCAAATACTAGAAAGAAATCTTCTTTTCTGTCTTGATATCCACAGTTGCTCCTTACTACATTCTCGGTTCTCACTCACCCACTGTTAAATTGTTAAAATTCAACTAACCTAAGGTTACTCAATCACAATTTCCTTCAGCTTTCTGTAATACATTGTTAATAACTGTTTCATTAATGTTACTGTCTTTTATTATGAAGATGCTTCAGGTATTTGGCAATAGGTTCATATTCTGACAATAAGATTCTATAAAGCAAAAGCGCTGAGAATTGTGAAGTGTGCACTCCTTTTATTTCTAATGCAATGCAAGAGTGCCAGTAATTCTCAGGATGTCATCTCTGCGAGAGATGGTGAAATCAGCCCCCTCCCCACTTCTCTCTTTCCCTTCAGTCCTCTCTTCTCCATCCTGTCCAGCTAGCTGTCTTGCCTCTCTCCCTGCTGCACTTATTGGACAGAGTTGAGAAAGCAAAAAAGGCAGCGGTCACCATATCAAACAGACAATTTGCTAACACTCAAGTCACCAAATCCAGGAAACTTTACACATTAAGAGCACAAATCACTCTATCAACTCCCTGGTTTTTTTAGTTCTTAATATACATAAGGAGGGGGCCTAAGAAAGGGGAAACTAAAAGAAACAGCTTGACAGGCATACTAAAAAAGGAGTACGACCCCCAAAGAGACCAAATCACTTAAAAAGAAAGCTAAGCCAGCGGAGCTAGATGTTATAACAAGTAAAAAAAAAATAAATAAATAAAAGAAGAAGAAGAAGAAGAAGAAAAGAAATACTTTGCACAGTGGCCGCAAAAGAATGCCAAAGGCTCACAGACTTACATGATCAGCAAGATTTGTGGAGGAGCCTGAAAGTTCTTCGTGATCTGACTTGGAGCTGCCGTCTCTTTCATCAATGACAAGGTCAATGGGCATTTTCCCCTTCAAACAGCTAATGTACCGGTGGCAGAAGTTATCGCACAGTTCGTGGACCTAGAAGGAGGGTCATGGTGGAGGATTCAGCTCAGGTTGTTGTTATTGTTTTGTTTCATTTTTAAAGGGAAAAAATATCAGGTTGCATGCAAGGTTACATTTGGAAAGAGCAACAGTGCCATGTCCTCCAAACTTAGTCTAATGACATGGGTGTAATAGTTGAAGTCCAGGAAACAATAGAGCAAATGTTGCAGCAGATATTTCTCCAGAGACTTTACTAAGCAACAAGTTACAATGAAGAGAAAAGAGACAGAACTGGAAACAACTGGGTTCTAACTGAAAGTCTAGGGAGGAAAATCCGATTTGATGATAACATCAAAGTGTTAGAACGCTGGAACAGGGAACAGTATTAGCATTTGCGATTCAATAAGCTAGGAGGCTTGCATGTTTCCAGGGGAAAGTGATTGAGCTGCAAGCAATGTAAAGACACCCCATCGAGGATGATTCCCTCGCTTGCACCTAACGCAAGCTCAGGGCCGAGTATGAGCTAAGCTAATAGAGACGCAAGCAGGCTGAATGTCCAGTAACACAAATGGTTTGCTGCATTTTAAAATAATCCTGAACGCCTGGGGAAATAAAGGGGGTTGGGAAGCTGCTTTAAAAGGCAGAGTTGTCCTAATTCACCCATCCTCTGAGCCCCTGGGTTGAGAAGCAATTTGAGGAAAGGACTTATAAATGTGTTGCTCAAAATCTCCAGGTGCTCAATCCCTTAGACTGGAGGTTTGTTAAAAAAATCCCAACTCAGCTAGGAGAGGGAAGTCTACATCAGAGCAGAGTGTCATTTCCTGCTTACCTTTTCTAACTCCAAAAGATGAAACCTTAGTACTTGTATTGCTTGTATCATCTGAAAGAAAAGTTCAGAGTGTGGAGTTAAGACTCTGTGACTTGGGGGTGGTGGTGGTGAGGGGAGCAGGCTGGGGAGAAGAAGCAGGCAAGGAAGTGGCCAGGCAAAACCTATCCTTGAAGACATAGTCAGAAAAATCAAGTGACTACTGATCAGCTCTGCCTCATTGCCCACGGGGTAGCAATCTGAGTCAACCTGAGCCGAAGCATTTAATATCTTTGCCCCTGATGTTCAGTAAGCTTTTTGTACGGTCGGCTTTCCTAGGGCCAGGCCTTCTTTCTCCGCTTGAGCCCTCTTTAACCGTCCCCTCTCTCGACCTCAGGCCAAAAAAAAAAAAAAAAAAAGTTGCTTCTCTGGAGAGAAAGCTTTTTAGAACAGCACACCCAGTGAAATCCGTCCTTACTAAAGAAGGAAATACTCAAGATGAATGGTGAGGCAGAGTCTTTGAAAGCGGATTTAAGTACTTTTAATATTGAAATCGTGCAAATTAGCAAAATAATCGCATCTAAAAGTGGCCTGCGCCGGCCTGCCCCTCACTCCCCCACTTCCCCGACCCGCCTTCTGCCTCACTTCCTTCGGGCTGGCTGCCCCGGGCTCCCCCGCCTGCCCCGGGCTCCACCGCCTGCCCCGGGCTCCCCCGCCTGCCCCGGGCTCCCCCGCCTGCCCCGGGCTCCCCCGCCTGCCCCGGGCTCCCCGCCTGCCCCGGGCTCCACCGCCTGCCCCGGCACACAGAGGAAACACCTCCCTGCTCGCAGCCTCACTCCTGGGGCCGAGACCTGGGGCTCGCACCCTGCTCGGGCGCTCGGCGCTGCGCCCCCGCGGGCGGCCTCCCCGGGCCCCGCTCTCCCGGACGCCCACCCCACCCCTCGCTGCCACCGCCCTGGCGGGGGCTCCAGGCCAGTCCCTTTCTCCGTGTCCCCTGCAGCTTCAAAGGAGGGCTCTGCTGGAGCTCCCCGGAGTTCCGGGAGAAAGTGGGTGCTTCGGGGCAAGGGAGGGGACCCAGACTGGAGAAAGACAAGAAACAGTGAGCCTTACCAAATTGTCCAGCTCTGGATTTGAGGAAAAAAGTGGCTTTTCGGCGCGAACCTATAAGAAGCAGGGAAAGTCAGCATGAATTACCACTCCATTTAAGAGAGAGAGAGAAAAAAAAAAAAAACCCCACAAATAAAAACCCCTGTCACCGACTAATCCGTAATGTGTGCGTGAGGACGGTGGAGAGACAGTGCAGGGAGGAGGACAGGGGCTGGGGTAAAACATCATATATACGTGAAACAAGTTAGTGCCTTAAATGAGTGGGGTCAGCTGAAAAAGACTCAAGGCCTTCTAGTCCTGGCCTCAAGAAAGGGCTCCCTGGAGCCGCTGAACTGTGGCCGGATACTCGGGGCAACGCTCTGGACCCCGAGTTCTCCTGTATCCTGGCGTCCGAGAGGCCGGGGCTTTCCGCCTCCCTCACCTCCGCGCCCCGCGCGGACCGCCGGGAGAGGCGCCCAGCTTCCTTCCCTCCCGGGCTCTTTCGGGTCCCTAACCGCCCCCCGTCCCCAATTCTTGTTCAAGTAGCTGCAGGCGGGGGGAAAGGCCAAGCCCCAGATTAGGAGCAGGTCAGTTTTAATTCGAGGGTCGAGCCCCTGTACTCCTGTCTGGGGGGGAAAACAAACACCCATATTTATCTCCGTTTCCAGTTCGCCTCTAGGCTCAGGGATGTGGAGGAGGCGCAGAGCGAGGACTGGGCCGGAGGAACAGATCGGGTGTCCCTGCCTTTTCCTCCCCTTTCATGTAAAGCTCCGAGGGAAGGGGAGGGGGGGTGATAGGGCTGCAGAAGGGTGAGTGGGTCAAGAAGGTTGGACCTGCTTGGCGAAGACCGCGATGTCCTCGTTGAAGGAGTCGGAGGAGCAGACGTCTCCGCCGGCCACTCCGGGTTCCCGGGGAGTGCAGGTCGCCAGCTCGCACTTCTCAAAGACCAGAGCTAACAGAGGAAACAACGGGTGCCTAACGGGCAGCGCCACGCAGAGACACACACACGGAGACGGGGTGCAGAGGGGAAGGAGCAAGAACTGTAATCAACAAGTTTGGAGGGTTCGGATTCCTTCTTTAACACAACAGGCACGCATCACACTTCACAACCCTTCCTCAGCCAGCCGAGCCTAGGCCAGAAACAGAAAGGAAAAACGGCCTGGCTCTTTCCCTCAGCTCAGAAGTCCCTCAGATCTGCTGGGAGAAGACCCTGGCCCCTTAAGTCCGCCGAGTAAAAAAGAGCCTCAGATGGAGCGTAATGCAACGTCCAAGAGGCTCAGGCAGCCTGGAGCCTGGAGCAGATCCAGACCCACTCCCCACGCTACGGAGGCCGCGAACCAACTCCTGAGACCCAGCCCCGACCTCCCAAGAAACGAACACCCTGTTAACACAAAAATCGCCTTAATTCCGCATTTTCGTGAGAATTTCAGAGAAGGCCGAAGCCTACACCTCATACACACTCGAGGTTGTATTTCCTAAACCGGAGAGAGGGCTCGTCTAACCCCTTCACTCCCTTGCCTTATAAACTTGTTTGCTCTACTTCTAGTAAAGCCCGGGTATGGGGGCCAAAATAATAGGAATCTTAAACGCTGAGAAGCTTCCTTCCAAAGACACATTTCTCCAGCAGGCTAAAATAAATAAATCGAGTGTTAAAACTTGGAAGTGTGCGTGCGCGTCTGCCCTTTGTGTTCCTCCGGGCGGTTCAGCTACACTTCGGGATGCTTGCGGCCTCTGGCTTCAGGCTCAACTGCTGTTGACGGACTGTCCCCTCCCCTCTGCATCCCGCAGCCTCCCCCCCCCCCCTCAGCTGGGAGAGACCGAACGGTACACGTTTGGACCATGCAGCCCCATTCCTCACCGAGGGTTCTCAGCACATAAAATAATTTCCACCTCGCTCCCTCCCTCGCCCCAAGAGCAGCTCTCCCTGCGAGCAGAAGCCCCTTCCACCCCGCTGCACTTCAAGGTCTGCCCCCTTTATTTACAGAGAATTAAGAAGTGGGTGATTAGGACTTCCTGGCCGACAGAAGCAGCCCTGATCCCAGCTCAAGCTGCATTTAGTGACTCCCAGACTCTCCGTAGGAAACACAAGAGAGAAAAAGTTGCTTCTCGACCGCAGGAAACTTTCTCTTCCGTCAAGGCCTCTGTTAGGGGGCCTGGGAGGACCAGCTCTGCGTCCTTTGGCCAGGAATCCTGTCCTTGGGGAAAAGGCCCTGGCAAGACTCTGAAGACTCAGTCATTCCAGGCTGTGGGGTCCGGAGTGACAGGGGGGTGGAGGAAGCCATACCTTCTGGGGACTTACACTTAAGGGGCAGAAAAATAGGCTCCCTGCACTGTCCTTTCTTAAGGCACTGGTCCCCCCTTCTCCAAGCAGAAGTAACTCCCCATTTAGTCGTCCACCCTTCAAGCCCCCCCCCCCCGACAAACACACACTCGAACACACACACACACTCGAACACACACACACACACACACACACACACACACACACACACACTACGCCGGGTTGGGAGGGGCGTGGGGTGGGGAGGTTACCCATAGATCGCGTCCTTGTCCCGCTTCAAGGCGTCGTTGACAGCGGATCCCATACTGGCGGGCATGACATTGGGGTGTGGGGCGTGCGCGCCGTAGTGCTGCGTGGCGTGGAGTGGCGGCCCGTGGTTCAGGTGGTGAACCGGGGGTATCGGCCGCGGCGCGTGAGGGTCTCCGTACATGGAAGCAGGCACCCCTACTCCGTCCATCCCGCCGTAATGGGGTAGCTCATCGTACTGTCAGAGTCCGGCAAAGGGTGGTGGGCACAGGAGGTGAAGGAGAGCGAGGAGGGCCGAGGGGGGATAGAAGAAGAAACAAGAAGGAGAGAGCAAGGAAAGAAGTGGGAAAGGAATAGAGATGAGAGAGGGAGAACCGCGAAGAGCAGATGAGAGAGGAGGGGGGAACCAGGAGGGGGGGCGAGAGGGAGAGAGGGAGAGAGAGAGGAGGGAGGGGGGAGAAGAAAATAAAAATAAAAACAAGTCAGAAAGGAGAAAAGTACCGAGCACGACTTGAACACACAGAAACCAAACCAGCCGAAACAACGGAGTTGAAAGTTGGGAAAAATGTCTTTAAATTTTAAAATGAAAAAGTCTGAACCAGGAGCAGCGTTTAGAGCAGGGAGAAGGGGCGGTGAGGCTGAGGACCGAGAGGGCGCCGGGAGGTCCCGCTCCGGCCAGAGACAGCAGAACCGTAGCGAGCCAACCGCGGGAGAAGTGGAGTTAGTGTGAGGAGGAAGCCCCGGATCCCACCCCTCACCCCCCTTCGCCTCCTCCAGAGAATCCAATAAATCAAAAGGCGAAATGAAACAAAATAAAGAGAAGAAAAACGCTAATAATCAGGACGAAAACGCAGAGGACGAGGGAAGACTGGGGCCAGTGCCTCCCCCGGGGCAGGGAACGGAGGGTGGGGGTGGGGGGAATAACGTGAAAGTTACCAGAAACATTATTTAGCAGCTGATTCCCTGCGTCCTTGTCAATTTCAGAGACAAAACAAGCAGCCCAGGCTAGTCTAGGCGGCGGCGCAGCGGCTGCGGCAGCGCAGCCCCAGCGGCGGCCCCGGCGGCGGCGGCGGCAGCTCCTACGCAGCCGGTGCCTGCCCCGAGCCGCGGGAGCAGCGGCAGCAGCGGCGCGGCAGCGGCAGCGGCGGCAGCAGGAGAGCCGGGGGAATCGCGCTGCTGGGGTACAAGCTGGAGCGAGGCGAAAGCGTGTAACAATTGCACACGCACACACACCACTCACTCGCACTCGCCGCCCGCCCGCTCGCACAGCTCTGGAACACGCGCGCCCAGACACGCACACACGCACGCACACACACTCGCACACACGCAGAGGCACGGGGGGGAAAGAAGCCGATGAATAATTTTGCTGCTATTTTTTTAAATACTGGCCGCCAGCATCAAGCAGCGAGCAGCAGCAGCAGCGTTGAAGGGAGAGGAAGCATCGGGACAGGCCCCTCTTAGGAGAGGATTTATATCTAGGTAAGTGTTGGAGATTTAAACCTACCCTTTGCGCCATCAGTCTGCGCTCCAATAAACTCCTGGATGTGTCGTATATTTAATATCCCAGTCCGGATAAGAAAGTGATCTAGGCTGAAGATTTTTTTTTTTTTTTTTTTTTGTCCAAACCAAGGAGACTTCTCCCAATTCTCCAATATGTTTTTTTTTTGTTTTTTTTTTTTGTTTGTTTGTTTTAGGGAAGAAAAAAAAAGCCCAAGCAAGACAACGAAGAGTTTTTTTTTTTCTGTGATATTTCTTCTTTTTCTCTTTTTTCCTCTTCTTTCTCCTCCTCCTGATCTTCCTCCTCCTCCACCACCACCTCCTCCTCCCCCCTCCCCTCCTCCTCCTCTTCGGTCCTCCTTTCCCCCTCTTTCTCCTTTCTTCCCCTCAGTTGGAAAAAAAAAAAAGAAAAAGAAGAAAAAGAAGAAAAAAATTGTCAAGCCCCTGAACTGAAGGTTACGAGAGGCCCGTCAGCAGCCCACATGTAACCGAACTGTCGTGTTCCATGGCTTTTTGCCACTCCAGCTGTCAATCAAAGCCCGGAATGTCAAGGTAGTGAATGAATGATGGTTGATGATGATGAAGAGGAGGAATCTTTCAGACCTGTTTTTTTCTTCCAGTAAAACTCCGCGAGGGATTTCTGTTTCTTGAATTTTTCCTACCCCCTCCCCCTCTCTTTTAGCTTTGCCCCCGCAGTATCTATAATATGATCCTCTCTCTTTAAAGTATCGGTCAAAGAAAGAAGGGGGGGATCAAGAGAGGGAAAAAAAAAAGAATAGTTTGCAAAAATTGGACTTCCTCCCCCCCTTTCCTGGTAGGTATTTTGTCTCTCCCTCACTCTCTCTCTCTCTCGCTCGCTCGCTCGCTCGCTCTCTCTCTCGCGCGCTCTCTCTCTCACTCGCGCTCGCTTTCTCTCGCTCTCTTTCTCTCTGGGAGATGAGTGAGTGTCAGTAGGTGTTGGCAGGTTGGCTGCTGCCTGGTTTATAGAAGAGCCTCAGTTTGGCGGCGCGGGTCGGCGGCGGGAGAACGAAATGACGGAACCCGGAAGTCGTGGTGGCCATAGCCCGTCGTACGGCGGAGACACATCCCGAGAGTGGGGAGCGGGAGCGAGGAGGAGCGCGCCGCGCGGAGCCTCTGATATGCAGCGAGTGAGCTCGGACTGACCCGGCTGGGGCGGGGGGGTGGGGGGGAGACAGGGGGCGGGAGGGGGAGGGGAGGCAGGAGCAGAGCAAACCAGAGCAAATCAGCAAGCCTTCTGCTCCGCGGGGACGGAACGGGGGTAGGGGAGGGGGTGGGGAAGAGGGAAGAGGGGGAGAGACCGAGAGAGAGAGAGAGAGAGAGAGAGAGAGAGAGAGAGTGTTTGTGTACGCGCGCGCGCGCGTGAGCGAGGAAAGAGGGAGAGAGAGCGAGAGAGAGAAAGAGAATGAAGAGGACAGGGAGAGCGCAGAGAGGAAAACTGCAGAAAACCACAGGGAAAGTACGGTACAGGCTCGGATCTTTTAATTTTTTAAAAAAGAAACTTACTTCTAGTTTATTTTTCCATCACTCCAGGCTCATGCCTAACGGGGTCGTGTTGGGGACGTTAGGCATGGCGCTCTTGCTTTTGTTCCTTTTAATTCCGCGGGCCCCTTCTCTTCTGCCAGCCGATTACCGCGCCCCGAAGGCTTTCAGCTAATATCCAGGGGCAGCCGGCTCTGGAGACAGTACCACCGTCGGGCTTGAGGTTTTGTTTTGTTTTCTTTTCTTTTAAATGGCACTTTCTTCCCTGTGCAGATCCAGGATCCTTGTCAGCATTCATTTCTTTTCCAGGACAAGAAGAAACCAGCTTAACTCAGAGAGCACTCCCTCCGAGCGTTGCGGACAAGGGCCACCCTGGAGAGTCTTTGGGGGCCGCGGTGGAATCGTGTGGGAGGAAATGGGGAGGGAGTCGTTTAGATTTTTGAAGTCTGATTTCGCAGAGGCTGTGTGTGTGTGTGTGTGTGTGTGTGTGTGTGCGCGCGCGCGCGCGCGCGCTCGCTCGTGCTCGCGCCTCCAAACTGGATCTCCCTTAGAGCTGGGAAGCAAGAACGGGAGAAAGGGAAGAGAGGATGTCAAGCGAGGAGGATTGGCCGGCACTCCCCGCCCATCTTTGTGTGGTCACCCGGGGCGCAGAGGTTTCGGCTCTGTAACTGCGGCTAATTAATGGCTGTGTTAATTACACTGGGCAGTTTCGCGGATCGGGAATATAGGGTCGACTCGGAAAGAACTTTTCCAAGAAGGAAAAGGAGGAGAGTGCAGGGGAGACAAGGTAACTATCCCACACCATTTGTGTAGAAAGTAGTTCTGACCGGGGTCTCATCCAATCGCTGGCGGGAGCTGCGCCCAGCCTCACCTCCTAGCCCCGGGTTTCCCAGCGGCCGCGCGTCAATCACTCTGAGTCCGAGCTGGGGGCGGGGCTACGGTCACCCAGCGCGCGCAACTCACCAGACCCCGCCACCTTCTCCTCTGCCCAGCAGCCTGGCCTTGCGCTAGGAGCAAGCCGTCTTCCCAACTCCTCGTTCTCGCCTGCGTTTATAGTCCCCCTTTCAGAGAATTGAAAACAGTCTGTTCCTCAACAGCCATCTCTCCTCTCCAACTTTGAACCCTTCTGGAGAGTAGAAAGTAGCATTTCTACCGGCAGCTTTAACCTGACTTGACTTCCTGGGAGATTGGGGGGTGGGGCGGTGGGAACGCAGTGAGAGAAGTGAGAATAAAATACTGTGGTGTGTGTGTGTGTGTGTGTGTGTGTGTGTGAGAGAGAGAGAGAGAGAGAGAGAGAGAGAGAGAGAGAGGGAGGGAGGGAGGGAGAGGGAGAGGAGAGAGAGAGAATATCAGAATAATTGAGAGAAGAGTGTGGGGCTTTCTTGGGCCGCCTTTTTATCTTCTCTCTTTCAGTGTAAGATTCTTTCCGTCTACTCTACACCAACTAGGCTTAGATCGCAGCCTGCAGACTTCCAAGTGGAGTTGGAGAAATTTGGCCTCATTTTAATAGGGCTGGGGAAAGAGAGCCGGAGGTCAATAAAGCCCTCCAAAAATGATGAATGATTGAGCACCTGTGATGATGATAGTGATTACCAGGGCAATTAAACAGTTTGATTAAATGAGCCATCATAACCATGATGTCTGCGGGAAATCGGCCCTCACATATAAAGATAGCGTGGAAGGCCTGGCAGAAGCAAAGGTAGTGCGACGCCAGGGAGCGTCGGCTGAGGACCTCGAGGTACTTGCCAGGGTCTCCTGAACAGGGACGGCCGGGACGCGGAGCTCTGGGAAGGAGAATTTAGCCCAGGTTTTCAGCCACATTTTTGCCCGGCTTCAAGCCTTCAAAAACCTGCGGGTATGAAACTTGCAGGTTGGGATAAGTGTTCTTGCCCCTCCACTTCATTTATTTCCTAGAAGAAACTCCAAGACTAAAAGCATCCTTCTTGTTTGTTGCTGAGTTGCTCGAGGACATATAAGAAAAGGTGAGTAGCAAAGAAAAGAAGAGCAAAAGAAAAGAAAAAGTTGACTTCTATAATTTTATTTCAAGCGACAGTTACGCGAATTCAGTTTAGCCGGGGCGGGAAGGATGAGGGGGGAGAGATCAATTTGTTCTTGCTGCGGAGCGTCCCGACTTTGCAGAGAGGTCTTGATATTGGTGGATCCAAGTTTCCCGTGAAGCGTCGCTACATGAGAAGTTTATGCTCAGTTTCTACTCTTCTATATTTTTTCACTTTTGCGTATTTGTTGTCGTCAAATGAGATTATTGTTGTTTTAAATATGTAGTAAGCGACAATTACTTCTGTTTTTAAAAGAGAAACTCAATTTTCTTGATAAATGCTCCTTTTGTAAGCACTTAGAACTGAACCTCTGCACTGCACAGTTCAAAGATTCAACGTTCTGCTTCTTTTACTACCGCTGGTTTTTTCATAGTGGTGCTGTGGAGTTAGCATCCTTACAACCTCTACTTAGAAAAACTGCACTAGTACTACAAATAGGAATAACGATGAGCAAGCCTCTTTTTTTTTTTTTTTTTTTTTTGAGGCAATGCATCCGTAAAAACAGCTCAGACTGATCGATGGTTTCTATGTTTTCAAGCAGCTTTAAGCTAATAATGGGTTACGTGTGATAATCTTGGATTTTACAAAAGAAAAAAGTTTAAAATCTATTTTCATGTGTTTTCAGCCTTTGGGCGGTGCAGAAGGTGTTTTAATTTGGGAACCTCTCTCCCTCTCTCTCTCTCATATTCGGTAACTTTTCCATTTTATCGAATACGTTAAAGCAAACAACAGGGACAATCTGGTTTGATGTAGGAGGGAGAGAGAAAAGGACATTTTAAGATAGTGTTACAGAAAAACCCAGTCTTTAACTCTGAGGACGTCAGTTAAGAAGTGTCAGAGTGTTAAAAGTAACGCCCTACTGAAGGAGAATCTGTGGCGTTTAAAAATTCACCAATTGCCTAAGGGGAGAACCCCGAATTTCTTGCAACTTAAAGAGATTTCACTTACTTAGTTGCATACTACTTATGAAATTGTTAGTTTAAATAGCATCACAGTGTGATGGATTACACACAGCATCAAGTTGGAGGTGATTCCGGGTGTTGGTTCTTGGGCAATCTGGTTAATTCAAAGGACTATTTTAAACACCAACTTGATGATGTTTTAGATAGCTGAAAAACGTTTAAGAACTTCCTGGTCTCCCCCCTCCCTCAAATTTGCAGTCCGATAGAAGCGATTGAAAAGCAGTAGAGTGCGAACACTTTCTGATTTCTAGGCTGATCTACGTTGCTGATGCTCTATTGTCAGCCGCCCTACCCTCACCAAGGCTGTGAAGCTCACCTGCTCTCCAACGTGCGGGTCGAAGGAAAAGTAGGTGGGGCAGGCCTCGGCGACTGGCTCGAGATGGGGGTCGCAGGAGGCGGCACACACCTCCGTCAACAGTGAGCTCCTTTTGCCCAGGCTGGAAATGGTTTTAACAGGCGGTAAAATTTCATCTTGCGGTGTCAAATTGGGGTCATTTTGGGGTTAGAGTTCTCAGTGTCCAAGAGGAGCTGTCCAGCTGCGTGGGGACTCATTAACTGCAAAAGATCTGTTTCAGTAAAAACAATTCAAAGACAATCAGAAGGCTAAAGACCCTCTACAAATCGCATTTTACAAGTGCCCCAGAACAAATATGGATGCTGAAACCTATTTCTTCAGAATCCCAAATCATCTACTTAGCTGTGGAGTGGGGGTGGGAGCACTGCATAAAGAGAGAGAGAGGGAGAGAGAGAGGTGAAAGGGAGAAGAACTGATGGGGTGGGATGAATGGGAAGGGGAATTTGGCCTTTCAAATTTAAGAGTCTGTTTTTAATCACCTCTCTTTTTATTGAAGCATCCCAAGACTTTTGAAAACTGCTTTTTTTCTATTTTCCTTTTCTTTTTTTGTTTCAACGTACTATTATAGATAAGTCAGGATTTTAAAAGAATAATTGAATCCTGAGAATAGTTACTTAGTTTAAAGGGCATTGGCTTTATGGAGAGTATTTAATTTGAAATGAATTTAACAAACTTAGATTCTCTTTTTAGATGAATTTATAATTTGTGCACTTTCCTTAAGAAGACTGTGCCTGTTTCTTTTCACCTTTTTTTTTTCTCTAGAAAGTTATAGGTCCTCAGCACAGACAACTCCAAAGACCTCAGATCTGTGAGGTCCAAAGTGTTAGTTGATCTGTGTATTAAAATTACTGGATTTAAATCCTTTTTGTCTTCTCACAGTTAGAACAATTGATGCTTTGCTAGTGGAGCAAATAAATCCAACCTTAATCTTATTTGTATCTTTAGTTATAATTGAGGTATTTTGCACTAAGCAGATTTTGGGAGGGGGGCTCTAGAAGGTGAATTTTCACTTGTGGAAGTTCTGTTTGCTGGTTTGGAAGAAAGATATTATTACTTTGGTTAAAAAAATTCCTTCAGGTAAAAGGCAATTAAAAATGAGAAACTAGGTGTATAAGATGCCAGAGGTTTTAGAATAAAATCAAATCATTACTTTAAAGTATTATTTGAAAGAAGTGCACTTTTTTTTGCATTACTGACCTGAGCAAATAAAAAGGATCAAAATAGTTTATTCTTCTCCACTCCCTCTCTCTCTGGACTCCACCTCTGCACTAGGTCTTCTTTCTTCATCTGCTTCACTGTCCTTTGCATTCTGCGTGCAACAGTGAATTTTTGTTAACTAGCTCTCCAAGTTTCCCAGAGTATGTATAAATTGTTATTCAAAGGGTTTGATAGTGGCCCTGCTAAAATAACCCTGAGTCCATCATCACTGGGACAAAGGCAGAGGGTCTTTCTTCTGCTCTAGACCTGCTGCCTGACAGTTGGAATTTTTGACATATAGTTTTATTTGGCGTTTCCAATAACGTATTTGTCTCTCCCTTCCTACGCCCTTGCAGCTATCTATTTAAAAACATCTCTTCTCTAGAAACCTCAGCTCATCCTTGTGAACTGCTTTTGATCCTCCCTGAAGTGTAGCCAGCAGCTCAGAAAGTTTGACGAGGGAGAATTCCACTTCTTTACCTGTTAACTTTGCTAACTTGCTTCCTAATTAGTATTAAGAGAGGGTAGGGGACCTTTGTTTGTTTGTTTGTTTTGGTCCTTTCCCCACTTAGGCGTTCTACAATATATCCCCCATACCCAATTCGTAACAATAGAGCACCCCACAGTTTATTTTCCTAAATAAGATATAGTGGAATCATTGCACTTTCTTTTATTTTACTTTCTTATTTCTCCCGATTTTAGAGGCTTCACCCTCTCGCAAAAGGCAAGTATTTCAATAAATAGCCCTCTAGCGCTATCTGGCGGGGCTCCAAGCGCTACGTGCGCTAACACTCAAGTCTCTGGCTCCTTCCCGCGCTTCCTTCCTTCCTTCCTTCCTTCCTTCCTTCCTTCCTTCCTTCCTTCCTTCCTTCCTTCCTTCCTTCCTTCCTTCCTTCCTTCTTTCCTTCCTTCCTTCCCTCCCTCCCTCCCTCCCTGTTTTCCTCCCTCTCTCCCTCTCTCCCTCCTTCCCCTTCTCTCTTTCCCTCTCCTTCTCTTTCTCCTGTCTCTTCCTCTATTTTAATCCCGTCCCACTTTCCCACTCTTGCTGCCCCTTCTCCAGCTTCCAACCATACTTCCAGAGCCAACGACTTGAAACGACCCCGCCAGAGACTGATACCCACGGAACTGGGTGATGTTCTTTAGGGGTCCCATCTTCACTCAGTGTGGGTCACTTTGCCTTTGATTAGCATCTTAATGTTGCTGAACGTGTTGCTTTAGTCTCAGCGTCTGAGCCGGCGGTAGTTTGGAGGGGCTGAAGTTCGGAGGAAAGAAATCAGACACTGGCATCCCGGCTGGTGGAGCCCAGCTAAGTTATAGGTGAAGAGGACGAGTCTCAGTGTGGGTGTGAGGAAGGGTCCGGGTTTCACAGGGGTGGAAATAGCGCCACTCAACGACGACCCTCAGGAGAGAGCAGGAGTGGGAGGGTTCCTGCCTCCCCCACACCCCCTCCAGGCCCGAGCTCAGGATCCATACATCACAATGGACTGCTCAAGTTTCTGTCTTGGGCCTGTTCAGAATTTCTTTTTCTTTTAAAATATGAGCTAGCTTTATCCTCCCTGCCTCTCCCTACTTCAACCACCACTAACACATCAAATTTGGAGAGGTGTGGGCGGAAAGTGGAAGTAAAGAAGCTCAATGGAAACCCCACAGGGCAATGAAGAGAAAGCCAACTCTAAGGGACTTCTGAAGGCACGCGTGAGGATGCGGTACCCCCCAGCATCCGCGCTCCTTTCCCGCGGAGATTTTGTCTTCTTTATTATTTGTGGCTCAAAAAGAGAGAAAAGAGAGAGGGGGAAGGAAAGAAGAAGGAAGAAAAAAAGAAAAGAGAGAAAGATAGAAAAGAAAAACTAGGCCAAAAATCTTTAAGGGTGTGTGGAGAGTAACCACAAGGGGATGGAGCAAAGGAGTGATTCAACTCGACTGAGAGCTTTAGATGCTCTAATATCCACCCGCCCACACACACACTGAACCTGAGAGTGCTCTCACTCTTCCCTTTGAGCAAATTTCTTTCATCCAGTTCTTGCAACAGAGGAAAGGATATGGGGCCCGAGGGAGAATTAGACTCATACAACTTTGTGTTTGCAAATTTTAAAATTTCGTTTTGACCTTGCAAAGTAAAAGTGAGAACCATATGCCTAATACAGACCCAGTCTGTGACTACTTGAAGTGAGGGGACTTCAGCCTGCAGTGCCTATGATCACCAGGCAAAAACCTCTTTCTAATTCTGAAATCCTCCTTACTACCTCCAATCTAAACAACAGAATAGAAAGGTGGGGGAGGGGAGGAGGATGACACAACCACAGGGTTTGTTCCCCAAGAATCTCACCACCACCCGCATGCTGAAGGAAGAAAGCGCAGTTCGGGTGTAATTAATTTGAGGACTGTTATTGGATCATCATTAGATAAGGTGCAAATAATTGCAGCCCATTTTTTCTTAAAATTGACCGGCCAGAGTGATAGATCGATTTGGAGTAAAAAAAATGATGTATCAAAACATCAATGTCGATTATTTGAAATATTGTAGTCGAATTTTTTTTTATTGCTTCATCGGTTAAGTGTCTGAAAGTGTAGTGTTCAAACATATATTTATGTTGTCAATACTGTCAGAACTGTCAGTTTTACTATTCTGGATTTGTACTACACTTCGAATTTACTCATTTACATAAAATGCCCACCTAGGATTCCCCCACCCTCACCTCATCTTCCTCTTTCCTCCCATCTCTGGAAAATCCGTGTCAGTTTCTTCAAAGGATTCAGCAATCTTTGCCTAAGCTAAAATGTGCACTGCCTCTATCACTTAATTTTCCACATCGGATTACATGTCGTGTTTTTTTTTTTTTTTTTTTTTTTTTTTTTTTTTTTTACCATTTGTAACTTTCAAAGGGTGCCTTCCTCCTTTCTTCTCAACTCTGCCTATTCCAACCTTTTCTTTGAAATTGCATTGTAGCACTTGGGCAGCCTCAGGTTTAAACATCCACATCTCAACTCCAAATAAATCATTTAGGTAGAAAAAAAACAACAGAAAAACCGGACTTCACTCTACCTCCTTGGCCGCTCTGATGTAAACTGCCTGGGCTACATTGGACAGACGTTCTGGCACGTGTCAGGGCTCATCATCAAATTACCTGGAATATTTAAAATGAATTTGGAAATATAATTATTTTTTTCTTTTTTTCCCCTTAAAAGCCGTAACAGGAGAGAAAGAAATATTACAAAGAAATGAAAAGTTTTACCTTTAAAACCTTTGAACTCAGTCAAAAGACAAAAGTTGAAAACAGAATTGACAGTTTTAATTCCACCCATTTTCACCCAGCACATCTGATCAGAAGCACCAGAGTGGACGGGCAAGTCTTACAGAAAGCTTGAATCCACTGAATCCTAAATTTTTAGGATAATCCCTATCTTAAAAAATCACTGAGAAATTAAAGACACTGATTGAAACACAAACATCCCATTGCTCCAGCTTTCTGTCTAGACGAATTGAAATGTATACATTTACATTCTGCCTAATTTTATGCTTCCCCACCCCCTAGGATTTCTTCCAAGACTGATAAGGACGGGGCCACTTCTGGACGAGTCATGGAAATGTGTTTTCATTTTCATAACACTGAATCACTTTTAAAAAGTAAATCTTTTAATGTATTTAAATAAATCTTTTGGGGACATTAATAGAAGTCACACATACAAAGATAACTTGGCTTTATGCCTTCAATCCCAACATTAGAAAAGAAAGAGAAATCCAGAATCCAGCTGAGAGGGTTGTTCTCAGCCACCCTGTCCTGAAAAAAAAAAAAAAAAAAAAAAAAAGGCAAAAGAAAGTTTCCTGCGTGCATCTGTATGTCTTTGTGCTCACGTTTATAAACATCTCCCAGTGTGTGTTTGCATGTTACCTCCCTTCTGCCACACACTCGAAGGCACGAGCGTCCAGGGATCGCCCCCAGAGAACTGTGTTTACTTAGTTTTTTTAAAAAAATCTCTTCACCATGTATGACAAGTGTTACTTCAAGGAATTCATCGGCCTTACATAGATACTTCCAGTTTTGCCCTAATAATCTGCAGAAGAGAAGTGCCATCACTTAAACATTCCAAGGTGTTGCGGAAGCCAGAGAAAGGGGAGAGCGGCTGAAACGCTTAATTACAGGTGGGGAGGGAGGGGCGCGAGGCGGGGACCGAAGGAGGAACAGTGAGAAAGGTCCCTTACCTAGTTTA